>NW_027479712.1:0-75121 GCF_051014685.1 Ptiloglossa arizonensis
GTACGCATACCGTTGTAATCGGGCGAGTTTCTACTTTCAGATGCAACAGAAATCTTGCGGATTGGTCAATCCGTTCGCGAGATATGGCAGTTTGGAGGTAAGAAACGGTTGAGAAACTCAAAATGTTCACAGTTCTGATGCTCGAAACGAATAACTAGAACGGTCTAGGGGAAAAGTACTCATACCGTTGTGATCGGGCGAGTTTCTACTTTCAGATGCAACAGAAATTTTGCGGATTGGTCAATGCGTTCGCGAGATATGGCCGTTTGGATGTAAGAAACGCTTGAGAAACTCAAAATTTTCGCAGTTCTGATGCTCGAAACGAATAACTAGAACGGCCTAGGGGAAAAGTACGCATACCGTTGTAATCGGGCGAGTTTCTACTTTCAGATGCAACAGAAATTTTGCGGACTGGTCAATCCTTTCGCGAGATATGGCAGTTTGGAGGTAAGAAACGCTTGAGCAACTCAAAATTTTCGCAGTTCTGATGCTCGAAACGAATAACCAGAACGGCCTAGGGGAAAAGTTCGCATACCGTTGTAATCGGGCGAGTTTCTACTTTCAGATGCAACAGAAATTTTGCAGATTGGTCAATCCGTTCGCGAGATATGGCCGTTTGGATGTAAGAAACGCTTGAGAAACTCAAAATTTTCGCAGTTCTGATCCTCGAAACGAATAACTAGAACGGCCTAGGGGAAAAGTACGCATACCGTTGTAATCGGGCGAGTTTCTACTTTCAGATGCAACAGAAATTTTGCGGATTGGTCTATCCGTTCGCCAGATATGGCAGTTTGGAGGTAAGAAACGCTTGAGAAACTCAAAATTATCGCAGTTCTGATGCTCGAAACGAATAACCAGAACGGCCTAGGGGAAAAGTACACAGACCGTTGTAATCGGGCGAGTTTCTACATTCAGATGCAACAGAAATTTTGCGGATTGGTCAATCCGTTCGCGAGATATGGCAGTTTGGAGGTAAGAAACGGTTGAGAAACTCAAAATGTTCACAGTTCTGATGGTCGAAACGAATAACTAGAACGGTCTAGGGGAAAAGTACTCATACCGTTGTGATCGGGCGAGTTTCTACTTTCAGATGCAACAGAAATTTTGCGGATTGGTCAATCCGTTCGCGAGATATGGCCGTTTGGATGTAAGAAACGCTTGAGAAACTCAAAATTTTCGCAGTTCTGATCCTCGAAACGAATAACTAGAACGGCCTAGGGGAAAAGTACGCATACCGTTGTAATCGGGCGAGTTTCTACTTTCAGACGCAACAGAAATTTTGCGGATTGGTCAATCCTTTCGCGAGATATGGCAGTTTGGAGGTAAGAAACGCTTGAACAACTCAAAATTTTCGCAGTTCTGACGCTCGAAACGAATAACCAGAACGGCCTAGGGGAAAAGTTCGCATACCGTTGTAATCGGGCGAGTTTCTACTTTCAGATGCAACAGAAATTTTGCAGATTGATCAATCCGTTCGCGAGATATGGCCGTTTGGATGTAAGAAACGCTTGAGAAACTCAAAATTTTCGCACTTCTGATGCTCGAAACGAATAACTAGAACGGCCTAGGGGAAAAGTACGCATACCGTTGTAATCGGGCGAGTTTCTACTTTCAGATGCAACAGAAATTTTGCAGATTGGTCAATCCGTTCGCGAGATATGGCAGTTTGGAGGTAAGAAACGGATGAGAAACTCAAAATTTTCGCAGTTCTGATGCTCGAAACGAATAACTGGAACGGGCTAGGGGAAAATTACACATACCGTTGTAATCGGGCGAGTTTCTACTTTCAGATGCAACAAAAATTTTGCGGATTGGTCAATCCGTTCTCGAGATATGGCAGTTTGGAGGTAAGAAACGTTTGAGAAACTCAAAGTTTTCGCAGTTCTGATGCTCGAAACGAGTAACTAGAAGGGCCTAGGGGAAAAGTACGCATACCGTTGTAATCGGTCGAGTTTCTACTTTCAGATGCAACAGAAATTTTGCGGATTGGTCGATCCGTTCGCCAGATATGGCAGTTTGAAGGTAAGAAACGCTTGAGAAACTCAAAATTATCGCAGTTCTGATGCTCGAAACGAATAGCCAGAACGGCCTAGGGGAAAAGTACACAGACCGTTGTAATCGGGCGAGTTTCTACATTCAGATGCAACAGAAATTTTGCGGATTGGTCAATCCGTTCGCGAGATATGGCAGTTTGGAGGTAAGAAACGGATGAGAAACTCAAAATTTTGGCAGTTCTGATGCTCGAAACGAATAACTGCAACGGCCTAGGGGAAAAGTACACATACCGTTGTAATCGGGCGAGTTTCTACTTTCAGATGCAACAGAAATTTTGCGGATTGCTCATTCCGTTCGCGAGATATGGCAGTTTGGAGGTAAGAAACGTTTGAGAAACTCAAAATTTTCGCAGTTCTGATGCTCGAAACGAATAACTAGAACGGCCTAGGGGAAATGTACACATACCGTTGTAATCGGGCGAGTTTCTACTTTCAGATGCAACAGAAATTTTGCGGAGTGGTCAATACGTTCGCGAGATATAGCAGTTTGGAAGTAAGAAATGCTTGAGAAACTCAAAATTTTCGCAGTTCTGATGCTCGAAACGAATAACTAGAACGGCCTAGGGGAAAAGTACGCATACCGTTGTAATCGGGCGAGTTTCTACTTTCAGATGCAACAGAAATTTTGCGGATTGGTCAATCCGTTCGCGAGATATGGCAGTTTGGAGGTAAGAAACGGTTGAGAAACTAAAAATGTTCACAGTTCTGATGCTCGAAACGAATAACTAGAACGGACTAGGGGAAAAGTGCTCATACCGTTGTGATCGGGCGAGTTTCTACTTTCAGATGCAACAGAAATTTTGCGGATTGGTCAATCCGTTCGCGAGATATGGCCGTTTGGATGTAAGAAACGCTTGAGAAACTCAAAATTTTCGCAGTTCTGATGCTCGAAACGAATAACTAGAACGGCCTAGGGGAAAAGTACGCATACCGTTGTAATCGGGCGACTTTCTACTTTCAGATGCAACAGAAATTTCGCGGACTGGTCAATCCTTTCGCGAGATATGGCAGTTTGGAGGTAAGAAACCCTTGAGCAACTCATAATTTTCGCAGTTCTGATGCTCGAAACGAATAACCAGAACGGCCTAGGGGAAAAGTTCGCATACCGTTGTAATCGGGCGAGTTTCTACTTTCAGATGCAACAGAAATTTTGCAGATTGGTCAATCCGTTCGCGAGATATGGCAGTTTGGAGGTAAGAAACGGATGAGAAACTCAAAATTTTCGCAGTTCTGATGCTCGAAACGAATAACTAGAACGGCCTAGGGGAAAAGTACCCATACCGTTGTAATCGGGCGAGTTTCTACATTCAGATGCAACAGAAATTTTGAAGATTGGTCAATCCGTTCGCGAGATATGGCAGTTTGGAGGTAAGAAACGGATGAGAAACTCAAAATTTTGGCAGTTCTGATGCTCGAAACGAATAACTGAAACGGCCTAGGGGAAAAGTACACATACCGTTGTAATCGGGCGAGTTTCTACTTTCAGATGCAACAGAAATTTTGCGGATTGCTCATTCCGTTCGCGAGATATGGCAGTTTGGAGGTAAGAAACGTTTGAGAAACTCAAAATTTTCGCAGTACTGATGCTCGAAACGAATAACTAGAACGGCCTAGGGGAAATGTAAACATACCGTTGTAATCGGGCGAGTTTCTACTTTCAGATGCAACAGAAATTTTGCGGAGTGGTCAATACGTTCGCGAGATATAGCAGTTTGGAAGTAAGAAATGCTTGAGAAACTCAAAATTTTCGCAGTTCTGATGCTCGAAACGAATAACTAGAACGGCCTAGGGGAAAAGTACGCATACCGTTGTAATCGGGCGAGTTTCTACTTTCAGATGCGACAGAAATTTTGCGGATTGGTCAATCCGTTCGCGAGATATGGCAGTTTGGAGGTAAGAAACGGATGAGAAACTCAAAATTTTCGCAGTTCTGATGCTCGAAACGAATAACTGGAGCGGCCTAGGGGAAAAGTACACATACCGTTGTAATCGGGCGACTATCTGCATTCAGATGCAACAGAAATTTTGCGGATTGGTCAATCCGTTCGCGAGATATGGCAGTTTGGAGGTAACAAACGTTTGAGAAACTCAAAATTTTCGCAGTTCTGATGCTCGAAACGAATAACTAGAACGGCCTAGGGGAAAAGTACGCATACCGTTGTAATCGGGCGAGTTTCTACTTTCAGATGCAACAGAAATTTTGCGGATTGGTCAATCCGTTCGCGAGATATGGCAGTTTGGAGGTAAGAAACGGTTGAGAAACTAAAAATGTTCACAGTTCTGATGCTCGAAACGAATAACTAGAACGGTCTAGGGGAAAAGTGCTCATACCGTTGTGATCGGGCGAGTTTCTACTTTCAGATGCAACAGAAATTTTGCGGATTGGTCAATCCGTTCGCGAGATATGGCCGTTTGGATGTAAGAAACGCTTGAGAAACTCAAAATTTTCGCAGTTCTGATGCTCGAAACGAATAACTAGAACGGCCTAGGGTAAAAGTACGCATACCGTTGTAATCGGGCGACTTTCTACTTTCAGATGCAACAGAAATTTCGCGGACTGGTCAATCCTTTCGCGAGATATGGCAGTTTGGAGGTAAGAAACGCTTGAGCAACTCAAAATTTTCGCAGTTCTGATGCTCGAAACGAATAACCAGAACGGCCTAGGGGAAAAGTTCGCATACCGTTGTAATCGGGCGAGTTTCTACTTTCAGATGCAACAGAAATTTTGCAGATTGGTCAATCCGTTCGCGAGATATGGCCGTTTGGATGTAAGAAACGCTTGAGAAACTCAAAATTTTCGCACTTCTGATGCTCGAAACGAATAACTAGAACGGCCTAGGGGAAAAGTACGCATACCGTTGTAATCGGGCGAGTTTCTACTTTCAGATGCAACAAAAATTTTGCGGATTGGTCAATCCGTTCGCGAGATATGGCAGTTTGGAGGTAAGAAACGTTTGAGAAACTCAAAATTTTCGCAGTTCGGATGCTCGAAACGAGTAACTAGAAGGGCCTAGGGGAAAAGTACGCATACCGTTGTAATCGGGCGAGTTTCTACTTTCAGATGCAACAGAAATTTTGCGGATTGGTCGATCCGTTCGCCAGATATGGCAGTTTGGATGTAAGAAACGCTTGAGAAACTCAAAATTATCGCAGTTCTGATGCTCGAAACGAATAACCAGAACGGCCTAGGGGAAAAGTACACATACCGTTGTAATCGGGCGAATTTCTACATTCAGATGCAACAGAAATTTTGCGGATTGGTCAATCCGTTCGCGAGATATGGCAGTTTGGAGGTAAGAAATGCATGAGAAACTCAAAATTTTCGCAGTTCTGATGCTCGAAACGAATAACCAGAACGGCCTAGGGGAAAAGTACACATACCGTTGTAATCGGGCGAGTTTCTACATTCAGATGCAACAGAAATTTTGCGGATTGGTCAATCCGTTCGCGAGATATGGCCGTTTGGATGTAAGAAACGCTTGAGAAACTCAAAATTTTCGCAGTTCTGATCCTCGAAACGAATAACTAGAACGGCCTAGGGGAAAAGTACGCATACCGTTGTAATCGCGCGAGTTTCTACTTTCAGATGCAACAGAAATTTTGCGGACTGGTCAATCCTTTCGCGAGATATGGCAGTTTGGAGGTAAGAAACGCTTGAACAACTCAAAATTTTCGCAGTTCTGATGCTCGAAACGAATAACCAGAACGGCCTAGGGGAAAAGTTCGCATACCGTTGTAATCGGGCGAGTTTCTACTTTCAGATGCAACAGAAATTTTGCAGATTGGTCAATCCGTTCGCGAGATATGGCCGTTTGGATGTAAGAAACGCTTGAGAAACTCAAAATTTTCGCACTTCTGATGCTCGAAACGAATAACTAGAACGGCCTAGGGGAAAAGTACGCATACCGTTGTAATCGGGCGAGTTTCTGCATTCAGATGCAACAGAAATTTTGCGGATTGGTCAATCCGTTCGCGAGATATGGCAGTTTGGAGGTAAGAAACGGATGAGAAACTCAAAATTTTCGCAGTTCTGATGCTCGAAACGAATAACTGGAACGGGCTAGGGGAAAAGTACACATACCGTTGTAATCGGGCGAGTTTCTACTTTCAGATGCAACAAAAATTTTGCGGATTGGTCAATCCGTTCTCGAGATATGGCAGTTTGGAGGTAAGAAACGTTTGAGAAACTCAAAATTTTCGCAGTTCTGATGCTCGAAACGAGTAACTAGAAGGGCCTAGGGGAAAAGTACGCATACCGTTGTAATCGGTCGAGTTTCTACTTTCAGATGCAACAGAAATTTTGCGGATTGGTCGATCCGTTCGCCAGATATGGCAGTTTGAAGGTAAGAAACGCTTGAGAAACTCAAAATTATCGCAGTTCTGATGCTCGAAACGAATAGCCAGAACGGCCTAGGGGAAAAGTACACAGACCGTTGTAATCGGGCGAGTTTCTACATTCAGATGCAACAGAAATTTTGCGGATTGGTCAATCCGTTCGCGTGATATGGCAGTTTGGAGGTAAGAAACGTTTGAGAAACTCAAAATTTTCGCAGTTCTGATGCTCGAAACGAATAACTAGAACGGCCTAGGGGAAAAGTATGCATACCGTTGTAATCGGTCGAGTTTCTACTTTCAGATGCAACAGAAATTTTGCAGATTGGTCAATCCGTTCGCGAGATATGGCCGTTTGGATGTAAGAAACGCTTGAGAAACTCAAAATTTTCGCACTTCTGATGCTCGAAACGAATAACTAGAACGGCCTAGGGGAAAAGTACGCATACCGTTGTAATCGGGCGAGTTTCTACCTTCAGATGCGACAGAAATTTTGCGGATTGGTCAATCCGTTCGCGAGATATGGCAGTTTGGAGGTAAGAAACGGATGAGAAACTCAAAATTTTCGCAGTTCTGATGCTCGAAACGAATAACTGGAACGGCCTAGGGGAAAAGTACACATACCGTTGTAATCGGGCGAGTTTCTGCATTCAGATGCAACAGAAATTTTGCGGATTGGTCAATCCGTTCGCGAGATATGGCAGTTTGGAGGTAACAAACGTTTGAGAAACTCAAAATTTTCGCCGTTCTGATGCTCGAAACGAATAACTAGAACGGCCTAGGGGAAAAGTACGTATACCGTTGTAATCGGGCGAGTTTCTACTTTCAGATGCAACAGAAATTTTGCAGATTGGTCGATCCGTTCGCGAGATATGGCCGTTTGGATGTAAGAAACGCTTGAGAAACACAAAATTTTCGCACTTCTGATGCTCGAAACGAATAACTAGAACGGCCTAGGGGAAAAGTACGCATACCGTTGTAATCGGGCGAGTTTCTACTTTCAGATGCAACAGAAATTTTGCAGATTGGTCAATCCGTTCGCGAGATATGGCAGTTTGGAGGTAAGAAACGGATGAGAAACTCAAAATTTTCGCAGTTCTGATGCTCGAAACGAATAACTGGAACGGGCTAGGGGAAAAGTACACATACCGTTGTAATCGGGCGAGTTTCTACTTTCAGATGCAACAAAAATTTTGCGGATTGGTCAATCCGTTCGCCAGATATGGCAGTTTGAAGGTAAGAAACGCTTGAGAAACTCAAAATTATCGCAGTTCTGATGCTCGAAACGAATAGCCAGAACGGCCTAGGGGAAAAGTACACAGACCGTTGTAATCGGGCGAGTTTCTACATTCAGATGCAACAGAAATTTTGCGGATTGGTCAATCCGTTCGCGTGATATGGCAGTTTGGAGGTAAGAAACGTTTGAGAAACTCAAAATTTTCGCAGTTCTGATGCTCGAAACGAATAACTAGAACGGCCTAGGGGAAAAGTACGCATACCGTTGTAATCGGTCGAGTTTCTACTTTCAGATGCAACAGAAATTTTGCAGATTGGTCAATCCGTTCGCGAGATATGGCAGTTTGGAGGTAAGAAACGGATGAGAAACTCAAAATTTTCGCAGTTCTGATGCTCGAAACGAATAACTGGAACGGCCTAGGGGAAAAGTACACATACCGTTGTAATCGGGCGAGTTTCTGCATTCAGATGCAACAGAAATTTTGCGGATTGGTCAATCCGTTCGCGAGATATGGCAGTTTGGAGGTAACAAACGTTTGAGAAACTCAAAATTTTCGCCGTTCTGATGCTCGAAACGAATAACTAGAACGGCCTAGGGGAAAAGTACGTATACCGTTGTAATCGGGCGAGTTTCTACTTTCAGATGCAACAGAAATTTTGCAGATTGGTCGATCCGTTCGCGAGATATGGCAGTTTGGAGGTAAGAAACGGTTGAGAAACTCAAAATTTTCACAGTCCTGATGCTCGAAACGAATAACTAGAACGGCCTAGGGGAATAGTACGCATACCGTTGTAATCGGGCGAGTTTCTACTTTCAGATGCAACAGAAATCTTGCGGATTGGTCAATCCGTTCGCGAGATATGGCAGTTTGGAGGTAAGAAACGGTTGAGAAACTCAAAATGTTCACAGTTCTGATGCTCGAAACGAATAACTAGAACGGTCTATGGGAAAAGTACTCATACCGTTGTGATCGGGCGAGTTTCTACTTTCAGATGCAACAGAAATTTTGCGGATTGGTCAATGCGTTCGCGAGATATGGCCGTTTGGATGTAAGAAACGCTTGAGAAACTCAAAATTTTCGCAGTTCTGATGCTCGAAACGAATAACTAGAACGGCCTAGGGGAAAAGTACGCATACCGTTGTAATCGGGCGAGTTTCTACTTTCAGATGCAACAGAAATTTTGCGGACTGGACAATCCTTTCGCGAGATATGGCAGTTTGGAGGTAAGAAACGCTTGAGCAACTCAAAATTTTCGCAGTTCTGATGCTCGAAACGAATAACCAGAACGGCCTAGGGGAAAAGTTCGCATACCGTTGTAATCGGGCGAGTTTCTACTTTCAGATGCAATAGAAATTTTGCAGATTGGTCAATCCGTTCGCGAGATATGGCCGTTTGGATGTAAGAAACGCTTGAGAAACTCAAAATTTTCGCACTTCTGATGCTCGAAACGAATAACTAGAACGGCCTAGGGGAAAAGTACGCATACCGTTGTAATCGGGCGAGTTTCTACTTTCAGATGCAACAGAAATTTTGCAGATTGGTCAATCCGTTCGCGAGATATGGCAGTTTGGAGGTAAGAAACGGATGAGAAACTCAAAATTTTCGCAGTTCTGATGCTCGAAACGAATAACTGGAACGGGCTAGGGGAAAAGTACACATACCGTTGTAATCGGGCGAGTTTCTACTTTCAGATGCAACAAAAATTTTGCGGATTGGTCAATCCGTTCTCGAGATATGGCAGTTTGGAGGTAAGAAACGTTTGAGAAACTCAAAATTTTCGCAGTTCTGATGCTCGAAACGAGTAACTAGAAGGGCCTAGGGGAAAAGTACGCATACCGTTGTAATCGGTCGAGTTTCTACTTTCAGATGCAACAGAAATTTTGCGGATTGGTCGATCCGTTCGCCAGATATGGCAGTTTGAAGGTAAGAAACGCTTGAGAAACTCAAAATTATCGCAGTTCTGATGCTCGAAACGAATAGCCAGAACGGCCTAGGGGAAAAGTACACAGACCGTTGTAATCGGGCGAGTTTCTACATTCAGATGCAACAGAAATTTTGCGGATTGGTCAATCCGTTCGCGTGATATGGCAGTTTGGAGGTAAGAAACGTTTGAGAAACTCAAAATTTTCGCAGTTCTGATGCTCGAAACGAATAACTAGAACGGCCTAGGGGAAAAGTATGCACACCGTTGTAATCGGTCGAGTTTCTACTTTCAGATGCAACAGAAATTTTGCAGATTGGTCAATCCGTTCGCGAGATATGGCAGTTTGGAGGTAAGAAACGGATGAGAAACTCAAAATTTTCGCAGTTCTGATGCTCGAAACGAATAACTGGAACGGCCTAGGGGAAAAGTACACATACCGTTGTAATCGGGCGAGTTTCTGCATTCAGATGCAACAGAAATTTTGCGGATTGGTCAATCCGTTCGCGAGATATGGCAGTTTGGAGGTAACAAACGTTTGAGAAACTCAAAATTTTCGCCGTTCTGATGCTCGAAACGAATAACTAGAACGGCCTAGGGGAAAAGTACGTATACCGTTGTAATCGGGCGAGTTTCTACTTTCAGATGCAACAGAAATTTTGCAGATTGGTCGATCCGTTCGCGAGATATGGCAGTTTGGAGGTAAGAAACGGTTGAGAAACTCAAAATTTTCACAGTCCTGATGCTCGAAACGAATAACTAGAACGGCCTAGGGGAATAGTACGCATACCGTTGTAATCGGGCGAGTTTCTACTTTCAGATGCAACAGAAATCTTGCGGATTGGTCAATCCGTTCGCGAGATATGGCAGTTTGGAGGTAAGAAACGGTTGAGAAACTCAAAATGTTCACAGTTCTGATGCTCGAAACGAATAACTAGAACGGTCTAGGGGAAAAGTACTCATACCGTTGTGATCGGGCGAGTTTCTACTTTCAGATGCAACAGAAATTTTGCGGATTGGTCAATGCGTTCGCGAGATATGGCCGTTTGGATGTAAGAAACGCTTGAGAAACTCAAAATTTTCGCAGTTCTGATGCTCGAAACGAATAACTAGAACGGCCTAGGGGAAAAGTACGCATACCGTTGTAATCGGGCGAGTTTCTACTTTCAGATGCAACAGAAATTTTGCGGACTGGACAATCCTTTCGCGAGATATGGCAGTTTGGAGGTAAGAAACGCTTGAGCAACTCAAAATTTTCGCAGTTCTGATGCTCGAAACGAATAACCAGAACGGCCTAGGGGAAAAGTTCGCATACCGTTGTAATCGGGCGAGTTTCTACTTTCAGATGCAACAGAAATTTTGCAGATTGGTCAATCCGTTCGCGAGATATGGCCGTTTGGATGTAAGAAACGCTTGAGAAACTCAAAATTTTCGCAGTTCTGATCCTCGAAACGAATAACTAGAACGGCCTAGGGGAAAAGTACGCATACCGTTGTAATCGGGCGAGTTTCTACTTTCAGATGCAACAGAAATTTTGCGGATTGGTCGATCCGTTCGCCAGATATGGCAGTTTGGAGGTAAGAAACGCTTGAGAAACTCAAAATTTTCGCAGTTCTGATGCTCGAAACGAATAACCAGAACGGCCTAGGGGAAAAGTTCGCATACCGTTGTAATCGGGCGAGTTTCTACTTTCAGATGCAACTGAAATTTTGCAGATTGGTCAATCCGTTCGCGTGATATGGCGGTTTGGATGTAAGAAACGCTTGAGAAACTCAAAATTTTCGCAATTCTGATGCTCGAAACGAATAACTAGAACGGCCTAGGGGAAAAGTACGCATACCGTTGTAATCGGGCGAGTTTCTACTTTCAGATGCAACAGAAATTTTGCAGATTGGTCAATCCGTTCGCGAGATATGGCAGTTTGGAGGTAAGAAACGGATGAGAAACTCAAAATTTTCGCAGTTCTGATGCTCGAAACGAATAACTGGAACGGGCTATGGGAAAAGTACACATACCGTTGTAATCGGGCGAGTTTCTACTTTAAGATGCAACAAAAATTTTGCGGATTGGTCAATCCGTTCTCGAGATATGGCAGTTTGGAGGTAAGAAACGTTTGAGAAACTCAAAATTTTCGCAGTTCTGATGCTCGAAACGAGTAACTAGAAGGGCCTAGGGGAAAAGTACGCATACCGTTGTAATCGGTCGAGTTTCTACTTTCAGATGCAACAGAAATTTTGCGGATTGGTCGATCCGTTCGCCAGATATGGCAGTTTGAAGGTAAGAAACGCTTGAGAAACTCAAAATTATCGCAGTTCTGATGCTCGAAACGAATAGCCAGAACGGCCTAGGGGAAAAGTACACAGACCGTTGTAATCGGGCGAGTTTCTACATTCAGATGCAACAGAAATTTTGCGGATTGGTCAATCCGTTCGCGTGATATGGCAGTTTGGAGGTAAGAAACGTTTGAGAAACTCAAAATTATCGCAGTTCTGATGCTCGAAACGAATAGCCAGAACGGTCTAGGGGAAAAGTACTCATACCGTTGTGATCGGGCGAGTTTCTACTTTCAGATGCAACAGAAATTTTGCGGATTGGTCAATGCGTTCGCGAGATATGGCCGTTTGGATGTAAGAAACGCTTGAGAAACTCAAAATTTTCGCAGTTCTGATGCTCGAAACGAATAACTAGAACGGCCTAGGGGAAAAGTACGCATACCGTTGTAATCGGGCGAGTTTCTACTTTCAGATGCAACAGAAATTTTGCGGACTGGTCAATCCTTTCGCGAGATATGGCAGTTTGGAGGTAAGAAACGCTTGAGCAACTCAAAATTTTCGCAGTTCTGATGCTCGAAACGAATAACCAGAACGGCCTAGGGGAAAAGTTCGCATACCGTTGTAATCGGGCGAGTTTCTACTTTCAGATGCAACAGAAATTTTGCAGATTGGTCAATCCGTTCGCGAGATATGGCCGTTTGGATGTAAGAAACGCTTGAGAAACTCAAAATTTACGCTGTTCTGATCCTCGAAACTAATAACTAGAACGGCCTAGGGGAAAAGTACGCATACCGTTGTAATCGGGCGAGTTTCTACTTTCAGATGCAACAGAAATTTTGCGGATTGGTCGATCCGTTCGCCAGATATGGCAGTTTGGAGGTAAGAAACGCTTGAGAAACTCAAAATTATCGCAGTTCTGATGCTCGAAACGAATAACCAGAACGGCCTAGGGGAAAAGTACACAGACCGTTGTAATCGGGCGAGTTTCTACATTCAGATGCAACAGAAATTTTGCGGATTGGTCAATCCGTTCGCGAGATATGGCAGTTTGGAGGTAAGAAACGGTTGAGAAACTCAAAATGTTCACAGTTCTGATGGTCGAAACGAATAACTAGAACGGTCTAGGGGAAAAGTACTCATACCGTTGTGATCGGGCGAGTTTCTACTTTCAGATGCAACAGAAATTTTGCGGATTGGTCAATTCGTTCGCGAGATATGGCCGTTTGGATGTAAGAAACGCTTGAGAAACTCAAAATTTTCGCAGTTCTGATCCTCGAAACGAATAACTAGAACGGCCTAGGGGAAAAGTACGCATACCGTTGTAATTGGGCGAGTTTCTACTTTCAGATGCAACAGAAATTTTGCGGACTGGTCAATCCTTTCGCGAGATATGGCAGTTTGGAGGTAAGAAACGCTTGAACAACTCAAAATTTTCGCAGTTCTGATGCTCGAAACGAATAACCAGAACGGCCTAGGGGAAAAGTTCGCATACCGTTGTAATCGGGCGAGTTTCTACTTTCAGATGCAACAGAAATTTTGCAGATTGGTCAATCCGTTCGCGAGATATGGCGGTTTGGATGTAAGAAACGCTTGAGAAACTCAAAATTTTCGCACTTCTGATGCTCGAAACGAATAACTAGAACGGCCTAGGGGAAGAGTACGCATACCGTTGTAATCGGGCGAGTTTCTACTTTCAGATGCAACAGAAATTTTGCAGATTGGTCAATCCGTTCGCGAGATATGGCAGTTTGGAGGTAAGAAACGGATGAGAAACTCAAAATTTTCGCAGTTCTGATGCTCGAAATGAATAACTGGAACGGGCTAGGGGAAAAGTACACATACCGTTGTAATCGGGCGAGTTTCTACTTTAAGATGCAACAGAAATTTTGCGGATTGGTCGATCCGTTCGCCAGATATGGCAGTTTGAAGGTAAGAAACGCTTGAGAAACTCAAAATTATCGCAGTTCTGATGCTCGAAACGAATAACTAGAACGGCCTAGGGGAAAAGTACGCATACCGTTGTAATCGGGCGAGTTTCTACTTTCAGATGCAACAGAAATTTTGCGGACTGGACAATCCTTTCGCGAGATATGGCAGTTTGGAGGTAAGAAACGCTTGAGCAACTCAAAATTTTCGCAGTTCTGATGCTCGAAACGAATAACCAGAACGGCCTAGGGGAAAAGTTCGCATACCGTTGTAATCGGGCGAGTTTCTACTTTCAGATGCAACAGAAATTTTGCAGATTGGTCAATCCGTTCGCGAGATATGGCCGTTTGGATGTAAGAAACGCTTGAGAAACTCAAAATTTTCGCAGTTCTGATCCTCGAAACGAATAACTAGAACGGCCTAGGGGAAAAGTACGCATACCGTTGTAATCGGGCGAGTTTCTACTTTCAGATGCAACAGAAATTTTGCGGATTGGTCGATCCGTTCGCCAGATATGGCAGTTTGGAGGTAAGAAACGCTTGAGAAACTCAAAATTTTCGCAGTTCTGATGCTCGAAACGAATAACCAGAACGGCCTAGGGGAAAAGTTCGCATACCGTTGTAATCGGGCGAGTTTCTACTTTCACATGCAACTGAAATTTTGCAGATTGGTCAATCCGTTCGCGTGATATGGCGGTTTGGATGTAAGAAACGCTTGAGAAACTCAAAATTTTCGCAATTCTGATGCTCGAAACGAATAACTAGAACGGCCTAGGGGAAAAGTACGCATACCGTTGTAATCGGGCGAGTTTCTACTTTCAGATGCAACAGAAATTTTGCAGATTGGTCAATCCGTTCGCGAGATATGGCAGTTTGGAGGTAAGAAACGGATGAGAAACTCAAAATTTTCGCAGTTCTGATGCTCGAAACGAATAACTGGAACGGGCTATGGGAAAAGTACACATACCGTTGTAATCGGGCGAGTTTCTACTTTAAGATGCAACAAAAATTTTGCGGATTGGTCAATCCGTTCTCGAGATATGGCAGTTTGGAGGTAAGAAACGTTTGAGAAACTCAAAATTTTCGCAGTTCTGATGCTCGAAACGAGTAACTAGAAGGGCCTAGGGGAAAAGTACGCATACCGTTGTAATCGGTCGAGTTTCTACTTTCAGATGCAACAGAAATTTTGCGGATTGGTCGATCCGTTCGCCAGATATGGCAGTTTGAAGGTAAGAAACGCTTGAGAAACTCAAAATTATCGCAGTTCTGATGCTCGAAACGAATAGCCAGAACGGCCTAGGGGAAAAGTACACAGACCGTTGTAATCGGGCGAGTTTCTACATTCAGATGCAACAGAAATTTTGCGGATTGGTCAATCCGTTCGCGTGATATGGCAGTTTGGAGGTAAGAAACGTTTGAGAAACTCAAAATTATCGCAGTTCTGATGCTCGAAACGAATAGCCAGAACGGTCTAGGGGAAAAGTACTCATACCGTTGTGATCGGGCGAGTTTCTACTTTCAGATGCAACAGAAATTTTGCGGATTGGTCAATGCGTTCGCGAGATATGGCCGTTTGGATGTAAGAAACGCTTGAGAAACTCAAAATTTTCGCAGTTCTGATGCTCGAAACGAATAACTAGAACGGCCTAGGGGAAAAGTACGCATACCGTTGTAATCGGGCGAGTTTCTACTTTCAGATGCAACAGAAATTTTGCGGACTGGTCAATCCTTTCGCGAGATATGGCAGTTTGGAGGTAAGAAACGCTTGAGCAACTCAAAATTTTCGCAGTTCTGATGCTCGAAACGAATAACCAGAACGGCCTAGGGGAAAAGTTCGCATACCGTTGTAATCGGGCGAGTTTCTACTTTCAGATGCAACAGAAATTTTGCAGATTGGTCAATCCGTTCGCGAGATATGGCCGTTTGGATGTAAGAAACGCTTGAGGAACTCAAAATTTACGCAGTTCTGATCCTCGAAACTAATAACTAGAACGGCCTAGGGGAAAAGTACGCATACCGTTGTAATCGGGCGAGTTTCTACTTTCAGATGCAACAGAAATTTTGCGGATTGGTCGATCCGTTCGCCAGATATGGCAGTTTGGAGGTAAGAAACGCTTGAGAAACTCAAAATTATCGCAGTTCTGATGCTCGAAACGAATAACCAGAACGGCCTAGGGGAAAAGTACACAGACCGTTGTAATCGGGCGAGTTTCTACATTCAGATGCAACAGAAATTTTGCGGATTGGTCAATCCGTTCGCGAGATATGGCAGTTTGGAGGTAAGAAACGGTTGAGAAACTCAAAATGTTCACAGTTCTGATGGTCGAAACGAATAACTAGAACGGTCTAGGGGAAAAGTACTCATACCGTTGTGATCGGGCGAGTTTCTACTTTCAGATGCAACAGAAATTTTGCGGATTGGTCAATTCGTTCGCGAGATATGGCCGTTTGGATGTAAGAAACGCTTGAGAAACTCAAAATTTTCGCAGTTCTGATCCTCGAAACGAATAACTAGAACGGCCTAGGGGAAAAGTACGCATACCGTTGTAATTGGGCGAGTTTCTACTTTCAGATGCAACAGAAATTTTGCGGACTGGTCAATCCTTTCGCGAGATATGGCAGTTTGGAGGTAAGAAACGCTTGAACAACTCAAAATTTTCGCAGTTCTGATGCTCGAAACGAATAACCAGAACGGCCTAGGGGAAAAGTTCGCATACCGTTGTAATCGGGCGAGTTTCTACTTTCAGATGCAACAGAAATTTTGCAGATTGGTCAATCCGTTCGCGAGATATGGCGGTTTGGATGTAAGAAACGCTTGAGAAACTCAAAATTTTCGCACTTCTGATGCTCGAAACGAATAACTAGAACGGCCTAGGGGAAGAGTACGCATACCGTTGTAATCGGGCGAGTTTCTACTTTCAGATGCAACAGAAATTTTGCAGATTGGTCAATCCGTTCGCGAGATATGGCAGTTTGGAGGTAAGAAACGGATGAGAAACTCAAAATTTTCGCAGTTCTGATGCTCGAAACGAATAACTGGAACGGGCTAGGGGAAAAGTACACATACCGTTGTAATCGGGCGAGTTTCTACTTTAAGATGCAACAAAAATTTTGCGGATTGGTCAATCCGTTCTCGAGATATGGCAGTTTGGAGGTAAGAAACGTTTGAGAAACTCAAAATTTTCGCAGTTCTGATGCTCGAAACGAGTAACTAGAACGGCCTAGGGGAATAGTACGCATACCGTTGTAATCGGGCGAGTTTCTACATTCAGATGCAACAGAAATTTTGCGGATTGGTCAATCCGTTCGCGTGATATGGCAGTTTGAAGGTAAGAAACGCTTGAGAAACTCAAAATTATCGCAGTTCTGATGCTCGAAACGAATAGCCAGAACGGCCTAGGGGAAAAGTACACAGACCGTTGTAATCGGGCGAGTTTCTACATTCAGATGCAACAGAAATTTTGCGGATTGGTCAATCCGTTCGCGTGATATGGCAGTTTGGAGGTAAGAAACGTTTGAGAAACTCAAAATTTTCGCAGTTCTGATGCTCGAAACGAATAACTAGAACGGCCTAGGGGAAAAGTATGCATACCGTTGTAATCGGTCGAGTTTCTACTTTCAGATGCAACAGAAATTTTGCAGATTGGTCAATCCGTTCGCGAGATATGGCCGTTTGGATGTAAGAAACGCTTGAGAAACTCAAAATTTTCGCACTTCTGATGCTCGAAACGAATAACTAGAACGGCCTAGGGGAAAAGTACGCATACCGTTGTAATCGGGCGAGTTTCTACTTTCAGATGCGACAGAAATTTTGCGGATTGGTCAATCCGTTCGCGAGATATGGCAGTTTGGAGGTAAGAAACGGATGAGAAACTCAAAATTTTCGCAGTTCTGATGCTCGAAACGAATAACTGGAACGGCCTAGGGGAAAAGTACACATACCGTTGTAATCGGGCGAGTTTCTGCATTCAGATGCAACAGAAATTTTGCGGATTGGTCAATCCGTTCGCGAGATATGGCAGTTTGGAGGTAACAAACGTTTGAGAAACTCAAAATTTTCGCCGTTCTGATGCTCGAAACGAATAACTAGAACGGCCTAGGGGAAAAGTACGTATACCGTTGTAATCGGGCGAGTTTCTACTTTCAGATGCAACAGAAATTTTGCAGATTGGTCGATCCGTTCGCGAGATATGGCAGTTTGGAGGTAAGAAACGGTTGAGAAACTCAAAATTTTCACAGTCCTGATGCTCGAAACGAATAACTAGAGCGGCCTAGGGGAATAGTACGCATACCGTTGTAATCGGGCGAGTTTCTACTTTCAGATGCAACAGAAATCTTGCGGATTGGTCAATCCGTTCGCGAGATATGGCAGTTTGGAGGTAAGAAACGGTTGAGAAATTCAAAATGTTCACAGTTCTGATGCTCGAAACGAATAACTAGAACGGTCTAGGGGAAAAGTACTCATACCGTTGTGATCGGGCGAGTTTCTACTTTCAGATGCAACAGAAATTTTGCGGACTGGACAATCCGTTCGCGAGATATGGCAGTTTGGAGGTAAGAAACGCTTGAGCAACTCAAAATTTTCGCAGTTCTGATGCTCGAATCGAATAACCAGAACGGCCTAGGGGAAAAGTTCGCATACCGTTGTAATCGGGCGAGTTTCTACTTTCAGATGCAACAGAAATTTTGCAGATTGGTCAATCCGTTCGCGAGATATGGCCGTTTGGATGTAAGAAACGCTTGAGAAACTCAAAATTTTCGCAGTTCTGATCCTCGAAACGAATAACTAGAACGGCCTAGGGGAAAAGTACGCATACCGTTGTAATCGGGCGAGTTTCTACTTTCTGATGCAACAGAAATTTTGCGGATTGGTCGATCCGTTCGCCAGATATGGCAGTTTGGAAGTAAGAAACGCTTGAGAAACTCAAAATTTTCGCAGTTCTGATGCTCGAAACGAATAACCAGAACGGCCTAGGAGAAAAGTTCGCATACCGTTGTAATCGGGCGAGTTTCTACTTTCAGATGCAACTGAAATTTTGCAGATTGGTCAATCCGTTCGCGAGATATGGCGGTTTGGATGTAAGAAACGCTTGAGAAACTCAAAATTTTCGCACTTCTGATGCTCGAAACGAATAACTAGAACGGCCTAGGGGAAAAGTACGCATACCGTTGTAATCGGGCGAGTTTCTACTTTCAGATGCAACAGAAATTTTGCAGATTGGTCAATCCGTTCGCGAGATATGGCAGTTTGGAGGTAAGAAACGGATGAGAAACTCAAAATTTTCGCAGTTCTGATGCTCGAAACGAATAACTGGAACGGGCTATGGGAAAAGTACACATACCGTTGTAATCGGGCGAGTTTCTACTTTAAGATGCAACAAAAATTTTGCGGATTGGTCAATCCGTTCGAGAGATATGGCCGTTTGGATGTAAGAAACGCTTGAGAAACTCAAAATTTACGCAGTTCTGATCCTCGAAACGAATAACTAGTACGGCCTAGGGGAAAAGTACGCATACCGTTGTAATCGGGCGAGTTTCTACTTTCAGATGCAACAGAAATTTTGCGGATTGGTCGATCCGTTCGCCAGATATGGCAGTTTGGAGGTAAGAAACGCTTGAGAAACTCAAAATGTTCACAGTTCTGATGGTCGAAACGAATAACTAGAACGGTCTAGGGGAAAAGTACTCATACCGTTGTGATCGGGCGAGTTTCTACTTTCAGATGCAACAGAAATTTTGCGGATTGGTCAATTCGTTCGCGAGATATGGCCGTTTGGATGTAAGAAACGCTTGAGAAACTCAAAATTTTCGCAGTTCTGATCCTCGAAACGAATAACTAGAACGGCCTAGGGGAAAAGTACGCATACCGTTGTAATTGGGCGAGTTTCTACTTTCAGATGCAACAGAAATTTTGCGGACTGGTCAATCCTTTCGCGAGATATGGCTGTTTGGAGGTAAGAAACGCTTGAACAACTCAAAATTTTCGCAGTTCTGATGCTCGAAACGAATAACCAGAACGGCCTAGGGGAAAAGTTCGCATACCGTTGTAATCGGGCGAGTTTCTACTTTCAGATGCAACAGAAATTTTGCAGATTGGTCAATCCGTTCGCGAGATATGGCGGTTTGGATGTAAGAAACGCTTGAGAAACTCAAAATTTTCGCACTTCTGATGCTCGAAACGAATAACTAGAACGGCCTAGGGGAAGAGTACGCATACCGTTGTAATCGGGCGAGTTTCTACTTTCAGATGCAACAGAAATTTTGCAGATTGGTCAATCCGTTCGCGAGATATGGCAGTTTGGAGGTAAGAAACGGATGAGAAACTCAAAATTTTCGCAGTTCTGATGCTCGAAACGAATAACTGGAACGGGCTAGGGGAAAAGTACACATACCGTTGTAATCGGGCGAGTTTCTACTTTAAGATGCAACAAAAATTTTGCGGATTGGTCAATCCGTTCTCGAGATATGGCAGTTTGGAGGTAAGAAACGTTTGAGAAACTCAAAATTTTCGCAGTTCTGATGCTCGAAACGAGTAACTAGAACGGCCTAGGGGAATAGTACGCATACCGTTGTAATCGGGCGAGTTTCTACATTCAGATGCAACAGAAATTTTGCGGATTGGTCAATCCGTTCGCGTGATATGGCAGTTTGAAGGTAAGAAACGCTTGAGAAACTCAAAATTATCGCAGTTCTGATGCTCGAAACGAATAGCCAGAACGGCCTAGGGGAAAAGTACGCAGACCGTTGTAATCGGGCGAGTTTCTACATTCAGATGCAACAGAAATTTTGCGGATTGGTCAATCCGTTCGCGTGATATGGCAGTTTGGAGGTAAGAAACGTTTGAGAAACTCAAAATTTTCGCAGTTCTGATGCTCGAAACGAATAACTAGAACGGCCTAGGGGAAAAGTATGCATACCGTTGTAATCGGTCGAGTTTCTACTTTCAGATGCAACAGAAATTTTGCAGATTGGTCAATCCGTTCGCGAGATATGGCCGTTTGGATGTAAGAAACGCTTGAGAAACTCAAAATTTTCGCACTTCTGATGCTCGAAACGAATAACTAGAACGGCCTAGGGGAAAAGTACGCATACCGTTGTAATCGGGCGAGTTTCTACATTCAGATGCGACAGAAATTTTGCGGATTGGTCAATCCGTTCGCGAGATATGGCAGTTTGGAGGTAAGAAACGGATGAGAAACTCAAAATTTTCGCAGTTCTGATGCTCGAAACGAATAACTGGAACGGCCTAGGGGAAAAGTACACATACCGTTGTAATCGGGCGAGTTTCTGCATTCAGATGCAACAGAAATTTTGCGGATTGGTCAATCCGTTCGCGAGATATGGCAGTTTGGAGGTAACAAACGTTTGAGAAACTCAAAATTTTCGCCGTTCTGATGCTCGAAACGAATAACTAGAACGGCCTAGGGGAATAGTACGCATACCGTTGTAATCGGGCGAGTTTCTACTTTCAGATGCAACAGAAATCTTGCGGATTGGTCAATCCGTTCGCGAGATATGGCAGTTTGGAGGTAAGAAACGGTTGAGAAACTCAAAATGTTCACAGTTCTGATGCTCGAAACGAATAACTAGAACGGTCTAGGGGAAAAGTACTCATACCGTTGTGATCGGGCGAGTTTCTACTTTCAGATGCAACAGAAATTTTGCGGATTGGTCAATGCGTTCGCGAGATATGGCCGTTTGGATGTAAGAAACGCTTGAGAAACTCAAAATTTTCGCAGTTCTGATGCTCGAAACGAATAACTAGAACGGCCTAGGGGAAAAGTACGCATACCGTTGTAATCGGGCGAGTTTCTACTTTCAGATGCAACAGAAATTTTGCGGACTGGACAATCCTTTCGCGAGATATGGCAGTTTGGAGGTAAGAAACGCTTGAGCAACTCAAAATTTTCGCAGTTCTGATGCTCGAAACGAATAACCAGAACGGCCTAGGGGAAAAGTTCGCATACCGTTGTAATCGGGCGAGTTTCTACTTTCAGATGCAACAGAAATTTTGCAGATTGGTCAATCCGTTCGCGAGATATGGCCGTTTGGATGTAAGAAACGCTTGAGAAACTCAAAATTTTCGCAGTTCTGATCCTCGAAACGAATAACTAGAACGGCCTAGGGGAAAAGTACGCATACCGTTGTAATCGGGCGAGTTTCTACTTTCAGATGCAACAGAAATTTTGCGGATTGGTCGATCCGTTCGCCAGATATGGCAGTTTGGAGGTAAGAAACGCTTGAGAAACTCAAAATTTTCGCAGTTCTGATGCTCGAAACGAATAACCAGAACGGCCTAGGTGAAAAGTTCGCATACCGTTGTAATCGGGCGAGTTTCTACTTTCAGATGCAACTGAAATTTTGCAGATTGGTCAATCCGTTCGCGAGATATGGCGGTTTGGATGTAAGAAACGCTTGAGAAACTCAAAATTTTCGCACTTCTGATGCTCGAAACGAATAACTAGAACGGCCTAGGGGAAAAGTACGCATACCGTTGTAATCGGGCGAGTTTCTACTTTCAGATGCAACAGAAATTTTGCAGATTGGTCAATCCGTTCGCGAGATATGGCAGTTTGGAGGTAAGAAACGGATGAGAAACTCAAAATTATCGCAGTTCTGATGCTCGAAACGAATAGCCAGAACGGCCTAGGGGAAAAGTACACAGACCGTTGTAATCGGGCGAGTTTCTACATTCAGATGCAACAGAAATTTTGCGGATTGGTCAATCCGTTCGCGTGATATGGCAGTTTGGAGGTAAGAAACGTTTGAGAAACTCAAAATAATCGCAGTTCTGATGCTCGAAACGAATAGCCAGAACGGTCTAGGGGAAAAGTACTCATACCGTTGTGATCGGGCGAGTTTCTACTTTCAGATGCAACAGAAATTTTGCGGATTGGTCAATGCGTTCGCGAGATATGGCCGTTTGGATGTAAGAAACGCTTGAGAAACTCAAAATTTTCGCAGTTCTGATGCTCGAAACGAATAACTAGAACGGCCTAGGGGAAAAGTACGCATACCGTTGTAATCGGGCGAGTTTCTACTTTCAGATGCAACAGAAATTTTGCGGACTGGTCAATCCTTTCGCGAGATATGGCAGTTTGGAGGTAAGAAACGCTTGAGCAACTCAAAATTTTCGCAGTTCTGATGCTCGAAACGAATAACCAGAACGGCCTAGGGGAAAAGTTCGCATACCGTTGTAATCGGGCGAGTTTCTACTTTCAGATGCAACAGAAATTTTGCAGATTGGTCAATCCGTTCGCGAGATATGGCCGTTTGGATGTAAGAAACGCTTGAGAAACTCAAAATTTACGCAGTTCTGATCCTCGAAACGAATAACTAGAACGGCCTAGGGGAAAAGTACGCATACCGTTGTAATCGGGCGAGTTTCTACTTTCAGATGCAACAGAAATTTTGCGGATTGGTCGATCCGTTCGCCAGATATGGCAGTTTGGAGGTAAGAAACGCTTGAGAAACTCAAAATTATCGCAGTTCTGATGCTCGAAACGAATAACCAGAACGGCCTAGGGGACAAGTACACAGACCGTTGTAATCGGGCGAGTTTCAACATTCAGATGCAACAGAAATTTTGCGGATTGGTCAATCCGTTCGCGAGATATGGCAGTTTGGAGGTAAGAAACGGTTGAGAAACTCAAAATGTTCACAGTTCTGATGGTCGAAACGAATAACTAGAACGGTCTAGGGGAAAAGTACTCATACCGTTGTGATCGGGCGAGTTTCTACTTTCAGATGCAACAGAAATTTTGCGGATTGGTCAATTCGTTCGCGAGATATGGCCGTTTGGATGTAAGAAACGCTTGAGAAACTCAAAATTTTCGCACTTCTGATGCTCGAAACGAATAACTAGAACGGCCTAGGGGAAAAGTACGCATACCGTTGTAATCGGGCGAGTTTCTACTTTCAGATGCAACAGAAATTTTGCAGATTGGTCAATCCGTTCGCGAGATATGGCAGTTTGGAGGTAAGAAACGGATGAGAAACTCAAAATTATCGCAGTTCTGATGCTCGAAACGAATAGCCAGAACGGCCTAGGGGAAAAGTACACAGACCGTTGTAATCGGGCGAGTTTCTACATTCAGATGCAACAGAAATTTTGCGGATTGGTCAATCCGTTCGCGTGATATGGCAGTTTGGAGGTAAGAAACGTTTGAGAAACTCAAAATAATCGCAGTTCTGATGCTCGAAACGAATAGCCAGAACGGTCTAGGGGAAAAGTACTCATACCGTTGTGATCGGGCGAGTTTCTACTTTCAGATGCAACAGAAATTTTGCGGATTGGTCAATGCGTTCGCGAGATATGGCCGTTTGGATGTAAGAAACGCTTGAGAAACTCAAAATTTTCGCAGTTCTGATGCTCGAAACGAATAACTAGAACGGCCTAGGGGAAAAGTACGCATACCGTTGTAATCGGGCGAGTTTCTACTTTCAGATGCAACAGAAATTTTGCGGACTGGTCAATCCTTTCGCGAGATATGGCAGTTTGGAGGTAAGAAACGCTTGAGCAACTCAAAATTTTCGCAGTTCTGATGCTCGAAACGAATAACCAGAACGGCCTAGGGGAAAAGTTCGCATACCGTTGTAATCGGGCGAGTTTCTACTTTCAGATGCAACAGAAATTTTGCAGATTGGTCAATCCGTTCGCGAGATATGGCCGTTTGGATGTAAGAAACGCTTGAGAAACTCAAAATTTACGCAGTTCTGATCCTCGAAACGAATAACTAGAACGGCCTAGGGGAAAAGTACGCATACCGTTGTAATCGGGCGAGTTTCTACTTTCAGATGCAACAGAAATTTTGCGGATTGGTCGATCCGTTCGCCAGATATGGCAGTTTGGAGGTAAGAAACGCTTGAGAAACTCAAAATTATCGCAGTTCTGATGCTCGAAACGAATAACCAGAACGGCCTAGGGGACAAGTACACAGACCGTTGTAATCGGGCGAGTTTCAACATTCAGATGCAACAGAAATTTTGCGGATTGGTCAATCCGTTCGCGAGATATGGCAGTTTGGAGGTAAGAAACGGTTGAGAAACTCAAAATGTTCACAGTTCTGATGGTCGAAACGAATAACTAGAACGGTCTAGGGGAAAAGTACTCATACCGTTGTGATCGGGCGAGTTTCTACTTTCAGATGCAACAGAAATTTTGCGGATTGGTCAATTCGTTCGCGAGATATGGCCGTTTGGATGTAAGAAACGCTTGAGAAACTCAAAATTTTCGCAGTTCTGATCCTCGAAACGAATAACTAGAACGGCCTAGGGGAAAAGTACGCATACCGTTGTAATCGGGCGAGTTTCTACTTTCAGATGCAACAGAAATTTTGCGGACTGGTCAATCCTTTCGCGAGATATGGCAGTTTGGAGGTAAGAAACGCTTGAACAACTCAAAATTTTCGCAGTTCTGATGCTCGAAACGAATAACCAGAACGGCCTAGGGGAAAAGTTCGCATACCGTTGTAATCGGGCGAGTTTCTACTTTCAGATGCAACAGAAATTTTGCAGATTGGTCAATCCGTTCGCGAGATATGGCGGTTTGGATGTAAGAAACGCTTGAGAAACTCAAAATTTTCGCACTTCTGATGCTCGAAACGAATAACTAGAACGGCCTAGGGGAAGAGTACGCATACCGTTGTAATCGGGCGAGTTTCTACTTTCAGATGCAACAGAAATTTTGCAGATTGGTCAATCCGTTCGCGAGATATGGCCGTTTGGATGTAAGAAACGCTTGAGAAACTCAAAATTTTCGCAGTTCTGATCCTCGAAACGAATAACTAGAACGGCCTAGGGGAAAAGTACGCATACCGTTGTAATCGGGCGAGTTTCTACTTTCAGATGCAACAGAAATTTTGCGGACTGGTCAATCCTTTCGCGAGATATGGCAGTTTGGAGGTAAGAAACGCTTGAACAACTCAAAATTTTCGCAGTTCTGATGCTCGAAACGAATAACCAGAACGGCCTAGGGGAAAAGTTCGCATACCGTTGTAATCGGGCGAGTTTCTACTTTCAGATGCAACAGAAATTTTGCAGATTGGTCAATCCGTTCGCGAGATATGGCGGTTTGGATGTAAGAAACGCTTGAGAAACTCAAAATTTTCGCACTTCTGATGCTCGAAACGAATAACTAGAACGGCCTAGGGGAAGAGTACGCATACCGTTGTAATCGGGCGAGTTTCTACTTTCAGATGCAACAGAAATTTTGCAGATTGGTCAATCCGTTCGCGAGATATGGCAGTTTGGAGGTAAGAAACGGATGAGAAACTCAAAATTTTCGCAGTTCTGATGCTCGAAACGAATAACTGGAACGGGCTAGGGGAAAAGTACACATACCGTTGTAATCGGGCGAGTTTCTACTTTAAGATGCAACAAAAATTTTGCGGATTGGTCAATCCGTTCTCGAGATATGGCAGTTTGGAGGTAAGAAACGTTTGAGAAACTCAAAATTTTCGCAGTTCTGATGCTCGAAACGAGTAACTAGAACGGCCTAGGGTAATAGTACGCATACCGTTGTAATCGGGCGAGTTTCTACTTTCAGATGCAACAGAAATTTTGCGGATTGGTCGATCCGTTCGCCAGATATGGCAGTTTGAAGGTAAGAAACGCTTGAGAAACTCAAAATTATCGCAGTTCTGATGCTCGAAACGAATAGCCAGAACGGCCTAGGGGAAAAGTACACAGACCGTTGTAATCGGGCGAGTTTCTACATTCAGATGCAACAGAAATTTTGCGGATTGGTCAATCCGTTCGCGTGATATGGCAGTTTGGAGGTAAGAAACGTTTGAGAAACTCAAAATTATCGCAGTTCTGATGCTCGAAACGAATAGCCAGAACGGTCTAGGGGAAAAGTACTCATACCGTTGTGATCGGGCGAGTTTCTACTTTCAGATGCAACAGAAATTTTGCGGATTGGTCAATGCGTTCGCGAGATATGGCCGTTTGGATGTAAGAAACGCTTGAGAAACTCAAAATTTTCGCAGTTCTGATGCTCGAAACGAATAACTAGAACGGCCTAGGGGAAAAGTACGCATACCGTTGTAATCGGGCGAGTTTCTACTTTCAGATGCAACAGAAATTTTGCGGACTGGTCAATCCTTTCGCGAGATATGGCAGTTTGGAGGTAAGAAACGCTTGAGCAACTCAAAATTTTCGCAGTTCTGATGCTCGAAACGAATAACCAGAACGGCCTAGGGGAAAAGTTCGCATACCGTTGTAATCGGGCGAGTTTCTACTTTCAGATGCAACAGAAATTTTGCAGATTGGTCAATCCGTTCGCGAGATATGGCCGTTTGGATGTAAGAAACGCTTGAGAAACTCAAAATTTACGCAGTTCTGATCCTCGAAACGAATAACTAGAACGGCCTAGGGGAAAAGTACGCATACCGTTGTAATCGGGCGAGTTTCTACTTTCAGATGCAACAGAAATTTTGCGGATTGGTCGATCCGTTCGCCAGATATGGCAGTTTGGAGGTAAGAAACGCTTGAGAAACTCAAAATTATCGCAGTTCTGATGCTCGAAACGAATAACCAGAACGGCCTAGGGGAAAAGTACACAGACCGTTGTAATCGGGCGAGTTTCTACATTCAGATGCAACAGAAATTTTGCGGATTGGTCAATCCGTTCGCGAGATATGGCAGTTTGGAGGTAAGAAACGGTTGAGAAACTCAAAATGTTCACAGTTCTGATGGTCGAAACGAATAACTAGAACGGTCTAGGGGAAAAGTACTCATACCGTTGTGATCGGGCGAGTTTCTACTTTCAGATGCAACAGAAATTTTGCGGATTGGTCGATCCGTTCGCCAGATATGGCAGTTTGAAGGTAAGAAACGCTTGAGAAACTCAAAATTATCGCAGTTCTGATGCTCGAAACGAATAGCCAGAACGGCCTAGGGGAAAAGTACACAGACCGTTGTAATCGGGCGAGTTTCTACATTCAGATGCAACAGAAATTTTGCGGATTGGTCAATCCGTTCGCGTGATATGGCAGTTTGGAGGTAAGAAACGTTTGAGAAACTCAAAATTATCGCAGTTCTGATGCTCGAAACGAATAGCCAGAACGGTCTAGGGGAAAAGTACTCATACCGTTGTGATCGGGCGAGTTTCTACTTTCAGATGCAACAGAAATTTTGCGGATTGGTCAATGCGTTCGCGAGATATGGCCGTTTGGATGTAAGAAACGCTT
The DNA here is from genome assembly GCF_051014685.1 of Ptiloglossa arizonensis. Classification (NCBI taxonomy): domain Eukaryota; kingdom Metazoa; phylum Arthropoda; class Insecta; order Hymenoptera; family Colletidae; genus Ptiloglossa; species Ptiloglossa arizonensis. Next base: position 27,936 of record NW_027479712.1, read on the forward strand.
GAGAAACTCAAAATTTTCGCAGTTCTGATGCTCGAAACGAATAACTAGAACGGCCTAGGGGAAAAGTACGCATACCGTTGTAATCGGGCGAGTTTCTACTTTCAGATGCAACAGAAATTTTGCGGACTGGTCAATCCTTTCGCGAGATATGGCAGTTTGGAGGTAAGAAACGCTTGAGCAACTCAAAATTTTCGCAGTTCTGATGCTCGAAACGAATAACCAGAACGGCCTAGGGGAAAAGTTCGCATACCGTTGTAATCGGGCGAGTTTCTACTTTCAGATGCAACAGAAATTTTGCAGATTGGTCAATCCGTTCGCGAGATATGGCCGTTTGGATGTAAGAAACGCTTGAGAAACTCAAAATTTACGCAGTTCTGATCCTCGAAACGAATAACTAGAACGGCCTAGGGGAAAAGTACGCATACCGTTGTAATCGGGCGAGTTTCTACTTTCAGATGCAACAGAAATTTTGCGGATTGGTCGATCCGTTCGCCAGATATGGCAGTTTGGAGGTAAGAAACGCTTGAGAAACTCAAAATTATCGCAGTTCTGATGCTCGAAACGAATAACCAGAACGGCCTAGGGGAAAAGTACACAGACCGTTGTAATCGGGCGAGTTTCTACATTCAGATGCAACAGAAATTTTGCGGATTGGTCAATCCGTTCGCGAGATATGGCAGTTTGGAGGTAAGAAACGGTTGAGAAACTCAAAATGTTCACAGTTCTGATGGTCGAAACGAATAACTAGAACGGTCTAGGGGAAAAGTACTCATACCGTTGTGATCGGGCGAGTTTCTACTTTCAGATGCAACAGAAATTTTGCGGATTGGTCAATTCGTTCGCGAGATATGGCCGTTTGGATGTAAGAAACGCTTGAGAAACTCAAAATTTTCGCAGTTCTGATCCTCGAAACGAATAACTAGAACGGCCTAGGGGAAAAGTACGCATACCGTTGTAATCGGGCGAGTTTCTACTTTCAGATGCAACAGAAATTTTGCGGACTGGTCAATCCTTTCGCGAGATATGGCAGTTTGGAGGTAAGAAACGCTTGAACAACTCAAAATTTTCGCAGTTCTGATGCTCGAAACGAATAACCAGAACGGCCTAGGGGAAAAGTTCGCATACCGTTGTAATCGGGCGAGTTTCTACTTTCAGATGCAACAGAAATTTTGCAGATTGGTCAATCCGTTCGCGAGATATGGCGGTTTGGATGTAAGAAACGCTTGAGAAACTCAAAATTTTCGCACTTCTGATGCTCGAAACGAATAACTAGAACGGCCTAGGGGAAGAGTACGCATACCGTTGTAATCGGGCGAGTTTCTACTTTCAGATGCAACAGAAATTTTGCAGATTGGTCAATCCGTTCGCGAGATATGGCAGTTTGGAGGTAAGAAACGGATGAGAAACTCAAAATTTTCGCAGTTCTGATGCTCGAAACGAATAACTGGAACGGGCTAGGGGAAAAGTACACATACCGTTGTAATCGGGCGAGTTTCTACTTTAAGATGCAACAAAAATTTTGCGGATTGGTCAATCCGTTCTCGAGATATGGCAGTTTGGAGGTAAGAAACGTTTGAGAAACTCAAAATTTTCGCAGTTCTGATGCTCGAAACGAGTAACTAGAACGGCCTAGGGTAATAGTACGCATACCGTTGTAATCGGGCGAGTTTCTACTTTCAGATGCAACAGAAATTTTGCGGATTGGTCGATCCGTTCGCCAGATATGGCAGTTTGAAGGTAAGAAACGCTTGAGAAACTCAAAATTATCGCAGTTCTGATGCTCGAAACGAATAGCCAGAACGGCCTAGGGGAAAAGTACACAGACCGTTGTAATCGGGCGAGTTTCTACATTCAGATGCAACAGAAATTTTGCGGATTGGTCAATCCGTTCGCGTGATATGGCAGTTTGGAGGTAAGAAACGTTTGAGAAACTCAAAATTATCGCAGTTCTGATGCTCGAAACGAATAGCCAGAACGGTCTAGGGGAAAAGTACTCATACCGTTGTGATCGGGCGAGTTTCTACTTTCAGATGCAACAGAAATTTTGCGGATTGGTCAATGCGTTCGCGAGATATGGCCGTTTGGATGTAAGAAACGCTTGAGAAACTCAAAATTTTCGCAGTTCTGATGCTCGAAACGAATAACTAGAACGGCCTAGGGGAAAAGTACGCATACCGTTGTAATCGGGCGAGTTTCTACTTTCAGATGCAACAGAAATTTTGCGGACTGGTCAATCCTTTCGCGAGATATGGCAGTTTGGAGGTAAGAAACGCTTGAGCAACTCAAAATTTTCGCAGTTCTGATGCTCGAAACGAATAACCAGAACGGCCTAGGGGAAAAGTTCGCATACCGTTGTAATCGGGCGAGTTTCTACTTTCAGATGCAACAGAAATTTTGCAGATTGGTCAATCCGTTCGCGAGATATGGCCGTTTGGATGTAAGAAACGCTTGAGAAACTCAAAATTTACGCAGTTCTGATCCTCGAAACGAATAACTAGAACGGTCTAGGGGAAAAGTACGCATACCGTTGTAATCGGGCGAGTTTCTACTTTCAGATGCAACAGAAATTTTGCGGATTGGTCGATCCGTTCGCCAGATATGGCAGTTTGGAGGTAAGAAACGCTTGAGAAACTCAAAATTATCGCAGTTCTGATGCTCGAAACGAATAACCAGAACGGCCTAGGGGAAAAGTACACAGACCGTTGTAATCGGGCGAGTTTCTACATTCAGATGCAACAGAAATTTTGCGGATTGGTCAATCCGTTCGCGAGATATGGCAGTTTGGAGATAAGAAACGGTTGAGAAACTCAAAATGTTCACAGTTCTGATGGTCGAAACGAATAACTAGAACGGTCTAGGGGAAAAGTACTCATACCGTTGTGATCGGGCGAGTTTCTACTTTCAGATGCAACAGAAATTTTGCGGATTGGTCAATTCGTTCGCGAGATATGGCCGTTTGGATGTAAGAAACGCTTGAGCAACTCAAAATTTTCGCAGTTCTGATGCTCGAAACGAATAACCAGAACGGCCTAGGGGAAAAGTTCGCATACCGTTGTAATCGGGCGAGTTTCTACTTTCAGATGCAACAGAAATTTTGCAGATTGGTCAATCCGTTCGCGAGATATGGCCGTTTGGATGTAAGAAACGCTTGAGAAACTCAAAATTTACGCAGTTCTGATCCTCGAAACGAATAACTAGAACGGTCTAGGGGAAAAGTACGCATACCGTTGTAATCGGGCGAGTTTCTACTTTCAGATGCAACAGAAATTTTGCGGATTGGTCGATCCGTTCGCCAGATATGGCAGTTTGGAGGTAAGAAACGCTTGAGAAACTCAAAATTATCGCAGTTCTGATGCTCGAAACGAATAACCAGAACGGCCTAGGGGAAAAGTACACAGACCGTTGTAATCGGGCGAGTTTCTACATTCAGATGCAACAGAAATTTTGCGGATTGGTCAATCCGTTCGCGAGATATGGCAGTTTGGAGATAAGAAACGGTTGAGAAACTCAAAATGTTCACAGTTCTGATGGTCGAAACGAATAACTAGAACGGTCTAGGGGAAAAGTACTCATACCGTTGTGATCGGGCGAGTTTCTACTTTCAGATGCAACAGAAATTTTGCGGATTGGTCAATTCGTTCGCGAGATATGGCCGTTTGGATGTAAGAAACGCTTGAGAAACTCAAAATTTTCGCAGTTCTGATCCTCGAAACGAATAACTAGAACGGCCTAGGGGAAAAGTACGCATACCGTTGTAATCGGGCGAGTTTCTACTTTCAGATGCAACAGAAATTTTGCGGACTGGTCAATCCTTTCGCGAGATATGGCAGTTTGGAGGTAAGAAACGCTTGAACAACTCAAAATTTTCGCAGTTCTGATGCTCGAAACGAATAACCAGAACGGCCTAGGGGAAAAGTTCGCATACCGTTGTAATCGGGCGAGTTTCTACTTTCAGATGCAACAGAAATTTTGCAGATTGGTCAATCCGTTCGCGAGATATGGCGGTTTGGATGTAAGAAACGCTTGAGAAACTCAAAATTTTCGCACTTCTGATGCTCGAAACGAATAACTAGAACGGCCTAGGGGAAGAGTACGCATACCGTTGTAATCGGGCGAGTTTCTACTTTCAGATGCAACAGAAATTTTGCAGATTGGTCAATCCGTTCGCGAGATATGGCAGTTTGGAGGTAAGAAACGGATGAGAAACTCAAAATTTTCGCAGTTCTGATGCTCGAAATGAATAACTGGAACGGGCTAGGGGAAAAGTACACATACCGTTGTAATCGGGCGAGTTTCTACTTTAAGATGCAACAAAAATTTTGCGGATTGGTCAATCCGTTCTCGAGATATGGCAGTTTGGAGGTAAGAAACGTTTGAGAAACTCAAAATTTTCGCAGTTCTGATGCTCGAAACGAGTAACTAGAACGGCCTAGGGGAATAGTACGCATACCGTTGTAATCGGGCGAGTTTCTACTTTCAGATGCAACAGAAATTTTGCGGATTGGTCGATCCGTTCGCCAGATATGGCAGTTTGAAGGTAAGAAACGCTTGAGAAACTCAAAATTATCGCAGTTCTGATGCTCGAAACGAATAGCCAGAACGGCCTAGGGGAAAAGTACACAGACCGTTGTAATCGGGCGAGTTTCTACATTCAGATGCAACAGAAATTTTGCGGATTGGTCAATCCGTTCGCGTGATATGGCAGTTTGGAGGTAAGAAACGTTTGAGAAACTCAAAATTATCGCAGTTCTGATGCTCGAAACGAATAGCCAGAACGGTCTAGGGGAAAAGTACTCATACCGTTGTGATCGGGCGAGTTTCTACTTTCAGATGCAACAGAAATTTTGCGGATTGGTCAATGCGTTCGCGAGATATGGCCGTTTGGATGTAAGAAACGCTTGAGAAACTCAAAATTTTCGCAGTTCTGATGCTCGAAACGAATAACTAGAACGGCCTAGGGGAAAAGTACGCATACCGTTGTAATCGGGCGAGTTTCTACTTTCAGATGCAACAGAAATTTTGCGGACTGGTCAATCCTTTCGCGAGATATGGCAGTTTGGAGGTAAGAAACGCTTGAGCAACTCAAAATTTTCGCAGTTCTGATGCTCGAAACGAATAACCAGAACGGCCTAGGGGAAAAGTTCGCATACCGTTGTAATCGGGCGAGTTTCTACTTTCAGATGCAACAGAAATTTTGCAGATTGGTCAATCCGTTCGCGAGATATGGCCGTTTGGATGTAAGAAACGCTTGAGAAACTCAAAATTTACGCAGTTCTGATCCTCGAAACGAATAACTAGAACGGCCTAGGGGAAAAGTACGCATACCGTTGTAATCGGGCGAGTTTCTACTTTCAGATGCAACAGAAATTTTGCGGATTGGTCGATCCGTTCGCCAGATATGGCAGTTTGGAGGTAAGAAACGCTTGAGAAACTCAAAATTATCGCAGTTCTGATGCTCGAAACGAATAACCAGAACGGCCTAGGGGAAAAGTACACAGACCGTTGTAATCGGGCGAGTTTCTACATTCAGATGCAACAGAAATTTTGCGGATTGGTCAATCCGTTCGCGAGATATGGCAGTTTGGAGGTAAGAAACGGTTGAGAAACTCAAAATGTTCACAGTTCTGATGGTCGAAACGAATAACTAGAACGGTCTAGGGGAAAAGTACTCATACCGTTGTGATCGGGCGAGTTTCTACTTTCAGATGCAACAGAAATTTTGCGGATTGGTCAATTCGTTCGCGAGATATGGCCGTTTGGATGTAAGAAACGCTTGAGAAACTCAAAATTTTCGCAGTTCTGATCCTCGAAACGAATAACTAGAACGGCCTAGGGGAAAAGTACGCATACCGTTGTAATCGGGCGAGTTTCTACTTTCAGATGCAACAGAAATTTTGCGGACTGGTCAATCCTTTCGCGAGATATGGCAGTTTGGAGGTAAGAAACGCTTGAACAACTCAAAATTTTCGCAGTTCTGATGCTCGAAACGAATAACCAGAACGGCCTAGGGGAAAAGTTCGCATACCGTTGTAATCGGGCGAGTTTCTACTTTCAGATGCAACAGAAATTTTGCAGATTGGTCAATCCGTTCGCGAGATATGGCGGTTTGGATGTAAGAAACGCTTGAGAAACTCAAAATTTTCGCACTTCTGATGCTCGAAACGAATAACTAGAACGGCCTAGGGGAAGAGTACGCATACCGTTGTAATCGGGCGAGTTTCTACTTTCAGATGCAACAGAAATTTTGCAGATTGGTCAATCCGTTCGCGAGATATGGCAGTTTGGAGGTAAGAAACGGATGAGAAACTCAAAATTTTCGCAGTTCTGATGCTCGAAATGAATAACTGGAACGGGCTAGGGGAAAAGTACACATACCGTTGTAATCGGGCGAGTTTCTACTTTAAGATGCAACAAAAATTTTGCGGATTGGTCAATCCGTTCTCGAGATATGGCAGTTTGGAGGTAAGAAACGTTTGAGAAACTCAAAATTTTCGCAGTTCTGATGCTCGAAACGAGTAACTAGAACGGCCTAGGGGAATAGTACGCATACCGTTGTAATCGGGCGAGTTTCTACTTTCAGATGCAACAGAAATTTTGCGGATTGGTCGATCCGTTCGCCAGATATGGCAGTTTGAAGGTAAGAAACGCTTGAGAAACTCAAAATTATCGCAGTTCTGATGCTCGAAACGAATAGCCAGAACGGCCTAGGGGAAAAGTACACAGACCGTTGTAATCGGGCGAGTTTCTACATTCAGATGCAACAGAAATTTTGCGGATTGGTCAATCCGTTCGCGTGATATGGCAGTTTGGAGGTAAGAAACGTTTGAGAAACTCAAAATTATCGCAGTTCTGATGCTCGAAACGAATAGCCAGAACGGTCTAGGGGAAAAGTACTCATACCGTTGTGATCGGGCGAGTTTCTACTTTCAGATGCAACAGAAATTTTGCGGATTGGTCAATGCGTTCGCGAGATATGGCCGTTTGGATGTAAGAAACGCTTGAGAAACTCAAAATTTTCGCAGTTCTGATGCTCGAAACGAATAACTAGAACGGCCTAGGGGAAAAGTACGCATACCGTTGTAATCGGGCGAGTTTCTACTTTCAGATGCAACAGAAATTTTGCGGACTGGTCAATCCTTTCGCGAGATATGGCAGTTTGGAGGTAAGAAACGCTTGAGCAACTCAAAATTTTCGCAGTTCTGATGCTCGAAACGAATAACCAGAACGGCCTAGGGGAAAAGTTCGCATACCGTTGTAATCGGGCGAGTTTCTACTTTCAGATGCAACAGAAATTTTGCAGATTGGTCAATCCGTTCGCGAGATATGGCCGTTTGGATGTAAGAAACGCTTGAGAAACTCAAAATTTACGCAGTTCTGATCCTCGAAACGAATAACTAGAACGGCCTAGGGGAAAAGTACGCATACCGTTGTAATCGGGCGAGTTTCTACTTTCAGATGCAACAGAAATTTTGCGGATTGGTCGATCCGTTCGCCAGATATGGCAGTTTGGAGGTAAGAAACGCTTGAGAAACTCAAAATTATCGCAGTTCTGATGCTCGAAACGAATAACCAGAACGGCCTAGGGGAAAAGTACACAGACCGTTGTAATCGGGCGAGTTTCTACATTCAGATGCAACAGAAATTTTGCGGATTGGTCAATCCGTTCGCGAGATATGGCAGTTTGGAGGTAAGAAACGGTTGAGAAACACAAAATGTTCACAGTTCTGATGGTCGAAACGAATAACTAGAACGGTCTAGGGGAAAAGTACTCATACCGTTGTGATCGGGCGAGTTTCTACTTTCAGATGCAACAGAAATTTTGCGGATTGGTCAATTCGTTCGCGAGATATGGCCGTTTGGATGTAAGAAACGCTTGAGAAACTCAAAATTTTCGCAGTTCTGATCCTCGAAACGAATAACTAGAACGGCCTAGGGGAAAAGTACGCATACCGTTGTAATCGGGCGAGTTTCTACTTTCAGATGCAACAGAAATTTTGCGGACTGGTCAATCCTTTCGCGAGATATGGCAGTTTGGAGGTAAGAAACGCTTGAACAACTCAAAATTTTCGCAGTTCTGATGCTCGAAACGAATAACCAGAACGGCCTAGGGGAAAAGTTCGCATACCGTTGTAATCGGGCGAGTTTCTACTTTCAGATGCAACAGAAATTTTGCAGATTGGTCAATCCGTTCGCGAGATATGGCGGTTTGGATGTAAGAAACGCTTGAGAAACTCAAAATTTTCGCACTTCTGATGCTCGAAACGAATAACTAGAACGGCCTAGGGGAAGAGTACGCATACCGTTGTAATCGGGCGAGTTTCTACTTTCAGATGCAACAGAAATTTTGCGGATTGGTCAATCCGTTCGCGAGATATGGCAGTTTGGAGGTAAGAAACGGATGAGAAACTCAAAATTTTCGCAGTTCTGATGCTCGAAACGAATAACTGGAACGGGCTAGGGGAAAAGTACACATACCGTTGTAATCGGGCGAGTTTCTACTTTAAGATGCAACAAAAATTTTGCGGATTGGTCAATCCGTTCTCGAGATATGGCAGTTTGGAGGTAAGAAACGTTTGAGAAACTCAAAATTTTCGCAGTTCTGATGCTCGAAACGAGTAACTAGAACGGCCTAGGGGAATAGTACGCATACCGTTGTAATCGGGCGAGTTTCTACTTTCAGATGCAACAGAAATTTTGCGGATTGGTCGATCCGTTCGCCAGATATGGCAGTTTGAAGGTAAGAAACGCTTGAGAAACTCAAAATTATCGCAGTTCTGATGCTCGAAACGAATAGCCAGAACGGCCTAGGGGAAAAGTACACAGACCGTTGTAATCGGGCGAGTTTCTACATTCAGATGCAACAGAAATTTTGCGGATTGGTCAATCCGTTCGCGTGATATGGCAGTTTGGAGGTAAGAAACGTTTGAGAAACTCAAAATTTTCGCAGTTCTGATGCTCGAAACGAATAACTAGAACGGCCTAGGGGAAAAGTATGCATACCGTTGTAATCGGTCGAGTTTCTACTTTCAGATGCAACAGAAATTTTGCAGATTGGTCAATCCGTTCGCGAGATATGGCCGTTTGGATGTAAGAAACGCTTGAGAAACTCAAAATTTTCGCAGTTCTGATCCTCGAAACGAATAACTAGAACGGCCTAGGGGAAAAGTACGCATACCGTTGTAATCGGGCGAGTTTCTACTTTCAGATGCAACAGAAATTTTGCGGACTGGTCAATCCTTTCGCGAGATATGGCAGTTTGGAGGTAAGAAACGCTTGAACAACTCAAAATTTTCGCAGTTCTGATGCTCGAAACGAATAACCAGAACGGCCTAGGGGAAAAGTTCGCATACCGTTGTAATCGGGCGAGTTTCTACTTTCAGATGCAACAGAAATTTTGCAGATTGGTCAATCCGTTCGCGAGATATGGCGGTTTGGATGTAAGAAACGCTTGAGAAACTCAAAATTTTCGCACTTCTGATGCTCGAAACGAATAACTAGAACGGCCTAGGGGAAGAGTACGCATACCGTTGTAATCGGGCGAGTTTCTACTTTCAGATGCAACAGAAATTTTGCAGATTGGTCAATCCGTTCGCGAGATATGGCAGTTTGGAGGTAAGAAACGGATGAGAAACTCAAAATTTTCGCAGTTCTGATGCTCGAAATGAATAACTGGAACGGGCTAGGGGAAAAGTACACATACCGTTGTAATCGGGCGAGTTTCTACTTTAAGATGCAACAAAAATTTTGCGGATTGGTCAATCCGTTCTCGAGATATGGCAGTTTGGAGGTAAGAAACGTTTGAGAAACTCAAAATTTTCGCAGTTCTGATGCTCGAAACGAGTAACTAGAACGGCCTAGGGGAATAGTACGCATACCGTTGTAATCGGGCGAGTTTCTACTTTCAGATGCAACAGAAATTTTGCGGATTGGTCGATCCGTTCGCCAGATATGGCAGTTTGAAGGTAAGAAACGCTTGAGAAACTCAAAGTTATCGCAGTTCTGATGCTCGAAACGAATAGCCAGAACGGCCTAGGGGAAAAGTACACAGACCGTTGTAATCGGGCGAGTTTCTACATTCAGATGCAACAGAAATTTTGCGGATTGGTCAATCCGTTCGCGTGATATGGCAGTTTGGAGGTAAGAAACGTTTGAGAAACTCAAAATTATCGCAGTTCTGATGCTCGAAACGAATAGCCAGAACGGTCTAGGGGAAAAGTACTCATACCGTTGTGATCGGGCGAGTTTCTACTTTCAGATGCAACAGAAATTTTGCGGATTGGTCAATGCGTTCGCGAGATATGGCCGTTTGGATGTAAGAAACGCTTGAGAAACTCAAAATTTTCGCAGTTCTGATGCTCGAAACGAATAACTAGAACGGCCTAGGGGAAAAGTACGCATACCGTTGTAATCGGGCGAGTTTCTACTTTCAGATGCAACAGAAATTTTGCGGACTGGTCAATCCTTTCGCGAGATATGGCAGTTTGGAGGTAAGAAACGCTTGAGCAACTCAAAATTTTCGCAGTTCTGATGCTCGAAACGAATAACCAGAACGGCCTAGGGGAAAAGTTCGCATACCGTTGTAATCGGGCGAGTTTCTACTTTCAGATGCAACAGAAATTTTGCAGATTGGTCAATCCGTTCGCGAGATATGGCCGTTTGGATGTAAGAAACGCTTGAGAAACTCAAAATTTACGCAGTTCTGATCCTCGAAACGAATAACTAGAACGGCCTAGGGGAAAAGTACGCATACCGTTGTAATCGGGCGAGTTTCTACTTTCAGATGCAACAGAAATTTTGCGGATTGGTCGATCCGTTCGCCAGATATGGCAGTTTGGAGGTAAGAAACGCTTGAGAAACTCAAAATTATCGCAGTTCTGATGCTCGAAACGAATAACCAGAACGGCCTAGGGGAAAAGTACACAGACCGTTGTAATCGGGCGAGTTTCTACATTCAGATGCAACAGAAATTTTGCGGATTGGTCAATCCGTTCGCGAGATATGGCAGTTTGGAGGTAAGAAACGGTTGAGAAACTCAAAATGTTCACAGTTCTGATGGTCGAAACGAATAACTAGAACGGTCTAGGGGAAAAGTACTCATACCGTTGTGATCGGGCGAGTTTCTACTTTCAGATGCAACAGAAATTTTGCGGATTGGTCAATTCGTTCGCGAGATATGGCCGTTTGGATGTAAGAAACGCTTGAGAAACTCAAAATTTTCGCAGTTCTGATCCTCGAAACGAATAACTAGAACGGCCTAGGGGAAAAGTACGCATACCGTTGTAATCGGGCGAGTTTCTACTTTCAGATGCAACAGAAATTTTGCGGACTGGTCAATCCTTTCGCGAGATATGGCAGTTTGGAGGTAAGAAACGCTTGAACAACTCAAAATTTTCGCAGTTCTGATGCTCGAAACGAATAACCAGAACGGCCTAGGGGAAAAGTTCGCATACCGTTGTAATCGGGCGAGTTTCTACTTTCAGATGCAACAGAAATTTTGCAGATTGGTCAATCCGTTCGCGAGATATGGCGGTTTGGATGTAAGAAACGCTTGAGAAACTCAAAATTTTCGCACTTCTGATGCTCGAAACGAATAACTAGAACGGCCTAGGGGAAGAGTACGCATACCGTTGTAATCGGGCGAGTTTCTACTTTCAGATGCAACAGAAATTTTGCAGATTGGTCAATCCGTTCGCGAGATATGGCAGTTTGGAGGTAAGAAACGGATGAGAAACTCAAAATTTTCGCAGTTCTGATGCTCGAAACGAATAACTGGAACGGGCTAGGGGAAAAGTACACATACCGTTGTAATCGGGCGAGTTTCTACTTTAAGATGCAACAAAAATTTTGCGGATTGGTCAATCCGTTCTCGAGATATGGCAGTTTGGAGGTAAGAAACGTTTGAGAAACTCAAAATTTTCGCAGTTCTGATGCTCGAAACGAGTAACTAGAACGGCCTAGGGGAATAGTACGCATACCGTTGTAATCGGGCGAGTTTCTACTTTCAGATGCAACAGAAATTTTGCGGATTGGTCGATCCGTTCGCCAGATATGGCAGTTTGAAGGTAAGAAACGCTTGAGAAACTCAAAATTATCGCAGTTCTGATGCTCGAAACGAATAGCCAGAACGGCCTAGGGGAAAAGTACACAGACCGTTGTAATCGGGCGAGTTTCTACATTCAGATGCAACAGAAATTTTGCGGATTGGTCAATCCGTTCGCGTGATATGGCAGTTTGGAGGTAAGAAACGTTTGAGAAACTCAAAATTTTCGCAGTTCTGATGCTCGAAACGAATAACTAGAACGGCCTAGGGGAAAAGTATGCATACCGTTGTAATCGGTCGAGTTTCTACTTTCAGATGCAACAGAAATTTTGCAGATTGGTCAATCCGTTCGCGAGATATGGCCGTTTGGATGTAAGAAACGCTTGAGAAACTCAAAATTTTCGCACTTCTGATGCTCGAAACGAATAACTAGAACGGCCTAGGGGGAAAGTACGCATACCGTTGTAATCGGGCGAGTTTCTACTTTCATATGCAACAGAAATTTTGCGGATTGGTCAATCCGTTCGCGAGATATGGCAGTTTGGAGGTAAGAAACGGATGAGAAACTCAAAATTTTCGCAGTTCTGATGCTCGAAACAATTAACTAGAACGGCCTAGGGGAAAAGTACGCATACCGCTGTAATCGGGCGAGTTTCTACTTTCAGATGCAACAGAAACTTTGCGGATTGGTCGATCCGTTCGCGAGATATGGCAGTTTGGAGGTAAGAAACGCTTGAGAAACTCAAAATTTTCGCAGTTCTGATGCTCGAAACGTATAACTGGAACGGCCTACGGGAAAAGTACACATACCGTTGTAGTCGGGCGAGTTTCTACTTTCAGATGCAACAAAAATTTTGCGGATTGGTCAATCCGTTCGCGAGATATGGCAGTTTGGAGGTAACAAACGTTTGAGAAACTCAAAATTTTCGCAGTTCTGATGCTCGAAACGAATAACCAGAACGGCCTAGGGGAAAAGTACGCATACCGTTGTGATCGGGCGAGTTTCTACTTTCAGATGCAACAGAAACTTTGCGGATTGGTCAATCCGTTCGCGAGATATGGCAGTTTGGAGGTAAGAAACGGATGAGAAACTCAAAATTTTCGCAGTTCTGATGCTCGAAACGAATAACTAGAACGGCCTAGGGGAAAAGTACGCATACCGTTGTAATCGGGCGAGTTTCTACTTTCAGATGCAACAGAAATTTTGCAGTTTGGTCGATCCGTTCGCGAGATATGGCAGTTTGGAGGTAAGAAACGGTTGAGAAACTCAAAATTTTCACAGTCCTGATGCTCGAAACGAATAACTAGAACGGCCTAGTGGGAAAGTACTCATACCGTTGTGATCGGGCGAGTTTCTACTTTCAGATGGAACAGAAATTTTGCGGATTGTTCAATCCGTTCGCGAGATATGGCAGTTTGCATGTAAGAAACGCTTGAGAAACTCAAAATTTTCGCAGTTTTGATGCTCGAAACGAATAACTGAAACGGCCTAGGGGAAAAGTACACATACCGTTGTAATCGGGCGAGTTTCTACATTCAGATGCAACAGAAATTTTGCGGATTGGTCAATCCGTTCGCGAGATATGGCAGTTTGGAAGTAAGAAACGTTTGAGAAACTCAAAATTTTCGCAGTTCGGATGCTCGAAACGAATAACTAGAACGGCCTAGGGGAAAAGTACGCATACTGTTGTAATCGGGCGAGGCTCTACTTTCAGATGCAACAGAAATTTTGCGGATTGGTCAATCCGTTCGCGAGATATGGCAGTTTGGAGGTAAGAAACGTTTGAGAAACTCAAAATTTTCGCAGTTCGGATGCTCGAAACGAATAACTAGAACGGCCTAGGGGAAAAGTACGCATACTGTTGTAATCGGGCGAGTCTCTACTTTCAGATGCAACAGAAATTTTGAGGATTGGTCTATCCGTTCGCGAGATATGGCAGTTTGGAGGTAAGAAACGGTTGAGAAACTCAAAATTTTCGCAGTTCTGATGCTCGAAACGAATAACTAGAACGGCCTAGGGGAAAAGTACGCATACCGTTGTAATCGGGCGAGTTTCTACTTTCAGATGCAACAGAAATTTTGCAGTTTGGTCGATCCGTTCGCGAGATATGGCAGTTTGGAGGTAAGAAACGGTTGAGAAACTCAAAATTTTCACAGTCCTGATGCTCGAAACGAATAACTAGAACGGCCTAGGGGAATAGTACGCATACCGTTGTAATCGGGCGAGTTTCTACTTTCAGATGCAACAGAAATTTTGTGGATTGGTCAATCCGTTCGCGAGATATGGCAGTTTGGAGGTAAGAAACGGATGAGAAACTCAAAATTTTCGCAGTTCTGATGCTCGAAACGAATAACTGGAACGGGCTAGGGGAAAAGTACACATACCGTTGTAATCGGGCGAGTTTCTACTTTCAGATGCAACAAAAATTTTGCGGATTGGTCAATCCGTTCGCGAGATATGGCAGTTTGGAGGTAAGAAACGTTTGAGAAACTCAAAATTTTCGCAGTTCTGATGCTCGAAACGAGTAACTAGGAGGGCCTAGGGGAAAAGTACGCATACCGTTGTAATCGGGCGACTTTCTACTTTCAGATGCAACAGAAATTTTGCGGATTGGTCGATCCGTTCGCCAGATATGGCAGTTTGGAGGTAAGAAACGCTTGAGAAACTCAAAATTATCGCAGTTCTGATGCTCGAAACGAATAACCAGAACGTCCTAGGGGAAAAGTACACATACCGTTGTAATCGGGCGAGTTTCTACATTCAGATGCAACAGAAATTTTGCAGATTGGTCAATCCGTTCGCGAGATATGGCAGTTTGGATGTAAGAAACGGATGAGAAACTCAAAATTTTGGCAGTTCTGATGCTCGAAACGAATAACTGAAACGGCCTAGGGGAAAAGTACACATACCGTTGTAATCGGGCGAGTTTCTACTTTCAGATGCAACAGAAATTTTGCGGATTGCTCATTCCGTTCGCGAGATATGGCAGTTTGGAGGTAAGAAACGTTTGAGAAACTTAAAATTTTCGCAGTTCTGATGCTCGAAACGAATAACTAGAACGGCCTAGGGGAAAAGTACACATACCGTTGTAATCGGGCGAGTTTCTACTTTCAGATGCAACAGAAATTTTGCGGAGTGGTCAATACGTTCGCGAGATATAGCAGTTTGGAGGTAAGAAATGCTTGAGAAACTCAAAATTTTCGCAGTTCTGATGCTCGAAACGAATAACTAGAACGGCCTAGGGGAAAAGTACGCATACCGTTGTAATCGGGCGAGTTTCTACTTTCAGATTCGACAGAAATTTTGCGGATTGGTCAATCCGTTCGCGAGATATGGCAGTTTGGAGGTAAGAAACGTTTGAGAAACTCAAAATTTTCGCAGTTCGGATGCTCGAAACGAATAACTAGAACGGCCTAGGGGAAAAGTACGCATACTGTTGTAATCGGGCGAGTCTCTACTTTCAGATGCAACAGAAATTTTGAGGATTGGTCTATCCGTTCGCGAGATATGGCAGTTTGGAGGTAAGAAACGTTTGAGAAACTCAAAATTTTCGCAGTTCGGATGCTCGAAACGAATAACTAGAACGGCCTAGGGGAAAAGTACGCATACTGTTGTAATCGGGCGAGTCTCTACTTTCAGATGCAACAGAAATTTTGCGGATTGGTCAATCCGTTCGCGAGATATGGCAGTTTGGAGGTAAGAAACGTTTGAGAAACTCAAAATTTTCGCAGTTCGGATGCTCGAAACGAATAACTAGAACGGCCTAGGGGAAAAGTACGCATACTGTTGTAATCGGGCGAGTCTCTACTTTCAGATGCAACAGAAATTTTGAGGATTGGTCTGTCCGTTCGCGAGATATGGCAGTTTGGAGGTAAGAAACGGTTGAGAAACTCAAAATTTTCGCAGTTCTGATGCTCGAAACGAATAACTAGAACGGGCTAGGGGAAAATTACGCATACCGTTGTAATCGGGCGAGTTTCTACTTTCAGATGCAACAGAAATTTTGCGGATTGGTCAATCCGTTCGCGAGATATGGCAGTTTGGAGGTAAGAAACGCTTGAGAAACTCAAAATTTTCGCAGTTCTGATGCTCGACAAGCATAACTAGAACGGCCTAGGGGAAAAGTACGCATACTGTTGTAATCGAGCGAGTCTCTACTTTCAGATGCAACAGAAATTTTGAGGATTGGTCTATCCGTTCGCGAGATATGGCAGTTTGGAGGAAAGAAACGGCTGAGAAACTCGAAATTTTAACATTTCTGATGCTCGAAACGAATAACTAGAACGGCCTAGGGGAAAAGTACGCATACCGTTGTAATCGGGCGAGTTTCTACTTTCAGATGCAACAGAAATTTTGCGGATTGGTCAATCCGTTCGCGAGATATGGCAGTTTGGAGGTAAGAAACGCTTGAGAAACTCAAAATTTTCGCAGTTCTGATGCTCGAAACGAATAACTAGAACGGCCTAGGGGAAAAGTGCTCATACCGTTGTAATCGGGCTAGTTTCTACTTTCATGTGCAACAGAAATTTTGCGGATTGGTCAATCCGTTCGCGAGATATGGCAGTTTGGATATAAGAAACGCTTGAGAAACTCAAAATTTTCGCAGTTCTGATGCTCGCAACGAATAACTAGAACGGCCTAGGGGAAAAGTACGCATACTGTTGTAATCGGGCGAGCTTCTACTTTCAGATGCAACAGAAATTTTGCGGATTGGTCAATCCGTTCGCGAGATATGGCAGTTTGGAGGTAAGAAACGTTTGAGAAACTCAAAATTTTCGCAGTTCGGATGCTCGAAACGAATAACTAGAACGGCCTAGGGGAAAAGTACGCATACTGTTGTAATCGGGCGAGTCTCTACTTTCAGATGCAACAGAAATTTTGAGGATTGGTCTATCCGTTCGCGAGATATGGCAGTTTGGAGGTAAGAAACGGTTGAGAAACTCAAAATTTTCGAAGTTCTGATGCTCGAAACGAATAACTAGAACGGCCTAGGGGAAAATTACGCATACCGTTGTAATCGGGCGAGTTTCTACTTTCAGATGCAACAGAAATTTTGCGGATTGGTCAATCCGTTCGCGAGATATGGCAGTTTGGAGGTAAGAAACGCTTGAGAAACTCAAAATTTTCGCAGTTCTGATGCTCGACAAGCATAACTAGAACGGCCTAGGGGAAAAGTACACATACCGTTCTAATCGGGCGAGTTTCTACATTCAGATGCAACAGAAATTTCGCAGATTGGTCAATCCGTTCGCGAGATATGGCAGTTTGGATGTAAGAAACGGATGAGAAACTCAAAATTTTGGCAGTTCTGATGCTCGAAACGAATAACCGAAACGGCCTAGGGGAAAAGTACACATACCGTTGTAATCGGGCGAGTTTCTACTTTCAGATGCAACAGAAATTTTGCGGATTGCTCATTCCGTTCGCGAGATATGGCAGTTTGGAGGTAAGAAACGTTTGAGAAACTTAAAATTTTCGCAGTTCTGATGCTCGAAACGAATAACTAGAACGGCCTAGGGGAAAAGTACACATACCGTTGTAATCGGGCGAGTTTCTACTTTCAGATGCAACAGAAATTTTGCGGAGTGGTCAATACGTTCGCGAGATATAGCAGTTTGGAGGTAAGAAATGCTTGAGAAACTCAAAATTTTCGCAGTTCTGATGCTCGAAACGAATAACTAGAACGGCCTAGGGGAAAAGTACGCATACCGTTGTAATCGGGCGAGTTTCTACTTTCAGATGCGACAGAAATTTTGCGGATTGGTCAATCCGTTCGCGAGATATGGCAGTTTGGAGGTAAGAAACGTTTGAGAAACTCAAAATTTTCGCAGTTCGGATGCTCGAAACGAATAACTAGAACGGCCTAGGGGAAAAGTACGCATACTGTTGTAATCGGGCGAGTCTCTACTTTCAGATGCAACAGAAATTTTGAGGATTGGTCTATCCGTTCGCGAGATATGGCAGTTTGGAGGTAAGAAACGTTTGAGAAACTCAAAATTTTCGCAGTTCGGATGCTCGAAACGAATAACTAGAACGGCCTAGGGGAAAAGTACGCATACTGTTGTAATCGGGCGAGTCTCTACTTTCAGATGCAACAGAAATTTTGCGGATTGGTCAATCCGTTCGCGAGATATGGCAGTTTGGAGGTAAGAAACGTTTGAGAAACTCAAAATTTTCGCAGTTCGGATGCTCGAAACGAATAACTAGAACGGCCTAGGGGAAAAGTACGCATACTGTTGTAATCGGGCGAGTCTCTACTTTCAGATGCAACAGAAATTTTGAGGATTGGTCTATCCGTTCGCGAGATATGGCAGTTTGGAGGTAAGAAACGGTTGAGAAACTCAAAATTTTCGCAGTTCTGATGCTCGAAACGAATAACTAGAACGGCCTAGGGGAAAATTACGCATACCGTTGTAATCGGGCGAGTTTCTACTTTCAGATGCAACAGAAATTTTGCGGATTGGTCAATCCGTTCGCGAGATATGGCAGTTTGGAGGTAAGAAACGCTTGAGAAACTCAAAATTTTCGCAGTTCTGATGCTCGACAAGCATAACTAGAACGGCCTAGGGGAAAAGTACGCATACTGTTGTAATCGAGCGAGTCTCTACTTTCAGATGCAACAGAAATTTTGAGGATTGGTCTATCCGTTCGCGAGATATGGCAGTTTGGAGGAAAGAAACGGCTGAGAAACTCGAAATTTTAACATTTCTGATGCTCGAAACGAATAACTAGAACGGCCTAGGGGAAAAGTACGCATACCGTTGTAATCGGGCGAGTTTCTACTTTCAGATGCAACAGAAATTTTGCGGATTGGTCAATCCGTTCGCGAGATATGGCAGTTTGGAGGTAAGAAACGCTTGAGAAACTCAAAATTTTCGCAGTTCTGATGCTCGAAACGAATAACTAGAACGGCCTAGGGGAAAAGTGCTCATACCGTTGTAATCGGGCTAGTTTCTACTTTCATGTGCAACAGAAATTTTGCGGATTGGTCAATCCGTTCGCGAGATATGGCAGTTTGGATATAAGAAACGCTTGAGAAACTCAAAATTTTCGCAGTTCTGATGCTCGCAACGAATAACTAGAACGGCCTAGGGGAAAAGTACGCATACTGTTGTAATCGGGCGAGCTTCTACTTTCAGATGCAACAGAAATTTTGCGGATTGGTCAATCCGTTCGCGAGATATGGCAGTTTGGAGGTAAGAAACGTTTGAGAAACTCAAAATTTTCGCAGTTCGGATGCTCGAAACGAATAACTAGAACGGCCTAGGGGAAAAGTACGCATACTGTTGTAATCGGGCGAGTCTCTACTTTCAGATGCAACAGAAATTTTGAGGATTGGTCTATCCGTTCGCGAGATATGGCAGTTTGGAGGTAAGAAACGGTTGAGAAACTCAAAATTTTCGCAGTTCTGATGCTCGAAACGAATAACTAGAACGGCCTAGGGGAAAATTACGCATACCGTTGTAATCGGGCGAGTTTCTACTTTCAGATGCAACAGAAATTTTGCGGATTGGTCAATCCGTTCGCGAGATATGGCAGTTTGGAGGTAAGAAACGCTTGAGAAACTCAAAATTTTCGCAGTTCTGATGCACGACAAGCATAACTAGGACGGCCTAGGGGAAAAGTACGCATAGTGTTGTAATCGGGCGAGTCTCTACTTTCAGATGCAACAGAAATTTTGAGGATTGGTCTATCCGTTCGCGAGATATGGCAGTTTGGAGGTAAGAAACGGTTGAGAAACTCAAAATTTTCGCAGTTCTGATGCTCGAAACGAATAACTAGAACGGCCTAGGGGAAAAGTACGCATACTGTTGTAATCGGGCGAGTCTCTACTTTCAGATGCAACAGAAATTTTGAGGATTGGTCTATCCGTTCGCGAGATATGGCAGTTTGGAGGTAAGAAACGCTTGAGAAACTCAAAATTTTCGCAGTTCTGATGCTCGCAACGAATAACTAGAACGGCCTAGGGGAAAAGTACGCATACTGTTGTAATCGGGCGAGCTTCTACTTTCAGATGCAACAGAAATTTTGCGGATTGGTCAATCCGTTCGCGAGATATGGCAGTTTGGAGGTAAGAAACGCTTGAGAAACTCAAAATTTTCGCAGTTCTGATGCTCGACAAGCATAACTAGAACGGCCTAGGGGAAAAGTACACATACCGTTCTAATCGGGCGAGTTTCTACATTCAGATGCAACAGAAATTTCGCAGATTGGTCAATCCGTTCGCGAGATATGGCAGTTTGGATGTAAGAAACGGATGAGAAACTCAAAATTTTGGCAGTTCTGATGCTCGAAACGAATAACCGAAACGGCCTAGGGGAAAAGTACACATACCGTTGTAATCGGGCGAGTTTCTACTTTCAGATGCAACAGAAATTTTGCGGATTGCTCATTCCGTTCGCGAGATATGGCAGTTTGGAGGTAAGAAACGTTTGAGAAACTTAAAATTTTCGCAGTTCTGATGCTCGAAACGAATAACTAGAACGGCCTAGGGGAAAAGTACACATACCGTTGTAATCGGGCGAGTTTCTACTTTCAGATGCAACAGAAATTTTGCGGATTGGTCAATCCGTTCGCGAGATATGGCAGTTTGGAGGTAAGAAACGTTTGAGAAACTCAAAATTTTCGCAGTTCGGATGCTCGAAACGAATAACTAGAACGGCCTAGGGGAAAAGTACGCATACTGTTGTAATCGGGCGAGTCTCTACTTTCAGATGCAACAGAAATTTTGAGGATTGGTCTATCCGTTCGCGAGATATGGCAGTTTGGAGGTAAGAAACGGTTGAGAAACTCAAAATTTTCGCAGTTCTGATGCTCGAAACGAATAACTAGAACGGCCTAGGGGAAAATTACGCATACCGTTGTAATCGGGCGAGTTTCTACTTTCAGATGCAACAGAAATTTTGCGGATTGGTCAATCCGTTCGCGAGATATGGCAGTTTGGAGGTAAGAAACGCTTGAGAAACTCAAAATTTTCGCAGTTCTGATGCTCGACAAGCATAACTAGAACGGCCTAGGGGAAAAGTACGCATACTGTTGTAATCGAGCGAGTCTCTACTTTCAGATGCAACAGAAATTTTGAGGATTGGTCTATCCGTTCGCGAGATATGGCAGTTTGGAGGAAAGAAACGGCTGAGAAACTCGAAATTTTAACATTTCTGATGCTCGAAACGAATAACTAGAACGGCCTAGGGGAAAAGTACGCATACCGTTGTAATCGGGCGAGTTTCTACTTTCAGATGCAACAGAAATTTTGCGGATTGGTCAATCCGTTCGCGAGATATGGCAGTTTGGAGGTAAGAAACGCTTGAGAAACTCAAAATTTTCGCAGTTCTGATGCTCGCAACGAATAACTAGAACGGCCTAGGGGAAAAGTACGCATACTGTTGTAATCGGGCGAGCTTCTACTTTCAGATGCAACAGAAATTTTGCGGATTGGTCAATCCGTTCGCGAGATATGGCAGTTTGGAGGTAAGAAACGTTTGAGAAACTCAAAATTTTCGCAGTTCGGATGCTCGAAACGAATAACTAGGACGGCCTAGGGGAAAAGTACGCATACTGTTGTAATCGGGCGAGTCTCTACTTTCAGATGCAACAGAAATTTTGAGGATTGGTCTATCCGTTCGCGAGATATGGCAGTTTGGAGGTAAGAAACGGTTGAGAAACTCAAAATTTTCGCAGTTCTGATGCTCGAAACGAATAACTAGAACGGCCTAGGGGAAAATTACGCATACCGTTGTAATCGGGCGAGTTTCTACTTTCAGATGCAACAGAAATTTTGCGGATTGGTCAATCCGTTCGCGAGATATGGCAGTTTGGAGGTAAGAAACGCTTGAGAAACTCAAAATTTTCGCAGTTCTGATGCACGACAAGCATAACTAGGACGGCCTAGGGGAAAAGTACGCATAGTGTTGTAATCGGGCGTGTCTCTACTTTCAGATGCAACAGAAATTTTGAGGATTGGTCTATCCGATCGCGAGATATGGCAGTTTGGAGGTAAGAAACGGATGAGAAACTGAAAGTTTTCGCAGTTCTGATTCTCGAAACGGATAACTTGAACGGCCTAGGGGAAAAGTACACATACCGTTGTAATCGGGCGAGTTTCTACTTTCAGATGCAACAAAAATTTTGCGGATTGGTCAATCCGTTCGCGAGATATGGCAGTTTGGAGGTAAGAAACGTTTGAGAAACTCAAAATTTTCGCAGTTCGGATGCTCGAAACGAATAACTAGAACGGCCTAGGGGAAAAGTACGCATACTGTTGTAATCGGGCGAGTCTCTACTTTCAGATGCAACAGAAATTTTGAGGATTGGTCTATCCGTTCGCGAGATATGGCAGTTTGGAGGTAAGAAACGTTTGAGAAACTCAAAATTTTCGCAGTTCGGATGCTCGAAACGAATAACTAGAACGGCCTAGGGGAAAAGTACGCATACTGTTGTAATCGGGCGAGTCTCTACTTTCAGATGCAACAGAAATTTTGCGGATTGGTCAATCCGTTCGCGAGATATGGCAGTTTGGAGGTAAGAAACGTTTGAGAAACTCAAAATTTTCGCAGTTCTGATGCTCGACAAGCATAACTAGAACGGCCTAGGGGAAAAGTACACATACCGTTGTAATCGGGCGAGCTTCTACATTCAGATGCAACAGAAATTTTGCAGATTGGTCAATCCGTTCGCGAGATATGGCAGTTTGGATGTAAGAAACGGATGAGAAACTCAAAATTTTGGCAGTTCTGATGCTCGAAACGAATAACTGAAACGGCCTAGGGGAAAAGTACACATACCGTTGTAATCGGGCGAGTTTCTACTTTCAGATGCAACAGAAATTTTGCGGATTGCTCATTCCGTTCGCGAGATATGGCAGTTTGGAGGTAAGAAACGTTTGAGAAACTTAAAGTTTTCGCAGTTCTGATGCTCGAAACGAATAACTAGAACGGCCTAGGGGAAAAGTACACATACCGTTGTAATCGGGCGAGTTTCTACTTTCAGATGCAACAGAAATTTTGCGGAGTGGTCAATACGTTCGCGAGATATAGCAGTTTGGAGGAAAGAAATGCTTGAGAAACTCAAAATTTTCGCAGTTCTGATGCTCGAAACGAATAACTAGAACGGCCTAGGGGAAAATTACGCATACCGTTGTAATCGGGCGAGTTTCTACTTTCAGATGCAACAGAAATTTTGCGGATTGGTCAATCCGTTCGCGAGATATGGCAGTTTGGAGGTAAGAAACGCTTGAGAAACTAAAAATTTTCGCAGTTCTGATGCTCGACAAGCATAACTAGAACGGCCTAGGGGAAAAGTACGCATACTGTTGTAATCGAGCGAGTCTCTACTTTCAGATGCAACAGAAATTTTGAGGATTGGTCTATCCGTTCGCGAGATATGGCAGTTTGGAGGAAAGAAACGGCTGAGAAACTCGAAATTTTAACATTTCTGATGCTCGAAACGAATAACTAGAACGGCCTAGGGGAAAAGTACGCATACCGTTGTAATCGGGCGAGTTTCTACTTTCAGATGCAACAGAAATTTTGCGGATTGGTCAATCCGTTCGCGAGATATGGCAGTTTGGAGGTAAGAAACGGATGAGAAACTGAAAGTTTTCGCAGTTCTGATTCTCGAAACGGATAACTTGAACGGCCTAGGGGAAAAGTACACATACCGTTGTAATCGGGCGAGTTTCTACTTTCAGATGCAACAAAAATTTTGCGGATTGGTCAATCCGTTCGCGAGATATGGCAGTTTGGAGGTAAGAAACGGTTGAGAAACTCAAAATTTTCACAGTCCTGATGCTCGAAACGAATAACTAGAACGGCCTAGGGGAAAAGTACGCATACCGTTGTAATCGGGCGAGTTTCTACTTTCAGATGCAACAGAAATTTTGCAGTTTGGTCGATCCGTTCGCGAGATATGGCAGTTTGGAGGTAAGAAACGGTTGAGAAACTCAAAATTTTCGCAGTTCGGATGCTCGAAACGAATAACTAGAACGGCCTAGGGGAAAAGTACGCATACTGTTGTAATCGGGCGAGTCTCTACTTTCAGATGCAACAGAAATTTTGCGGATTGGTCAATCCGTTCGCGAGATATGGCAGTTTGGAGGTAAGAAACGTTTGAGAAACTCAAAACTTTCGCAGTTCGGATGCTCGAAACGAATAACTAGAACGGCCTAGGGGAAAAGTACGCATACTGCTGTAATCGGGCGAGTCTCTACTTTCAGATGCAACAGAAATTTTGAGGATTGGTCTATCCGTTCGCGAGATATGGCAGTTTGGAGGTAAGAAACGGTTGAGAAACTCAAAATTTTCGCAGTTCTGATGCTCGAAACGAATAACTAGAACGGCCTAGGGGAAAAGTACGCATACCGTTGTAATCGGGCGAGTTTCTACTTTCAGATGCAACAGAAATTTTGCAGTTTGGTCGATCCGTTCGCGAGATATGGCAGTTTGGAGGTAAGAAACGGTTGAGAAACTCAAAATTTTCACAGTCCTGATGCTCGAAACGAATAACTAGAACGGCCTAGGGGAATAGTACGCATACCGTTGTAATCGGGCGAGTTTCTACTTTCAGATGCAACAGAAATTTTGTGGATTGGTCAATCCGTTCGCGAGATATGGCAGTTTGGAGGTAAGAAACGTTTGAGAAACTCAAAATTTTCGCAGTTCGGATGCTCGAAACGAATAACTAGAACGGCCTAGGGGAAAAGTACGCATACTGTTGTAATCGGGCGAGTCTCTACTTTCAGATGCAACAGAAATTTTGAGGATTGGTCTATCCGTTCGCGAGATATGGCAGTTTGGAGGTAAGAAACGTTTGAGAAACTCAAAATTTTCGCAGTTCGGATGCTCGAAACGAATAACTAGAACGGCCTAGGGGAAAAGTACGCATACTGTTGTAATCGGGCGAGTCTCTACTTTCAGATGCAACAGAAATTTTGCGGATTGGTCAATCCGTTCGCGAGATATGGCAGTTTGGAGGTAAGAAACGTTTGAGAAACTCAAAATTTTCGCAGTTCGGATGCTCGAAACGAATAACTAGAACGGCCTAGGGGAAAAGTACGCATACTGTTGTAATCGGGCGAGTCTCTACTTTCAGATGCAACAGAAATTTTGAGGATTGGTCTATCCGTTCGCGAGATATGGCAGTTTGGAGGTAAGAAACGGTTGAGAAACTCAAAATTTTCGCAGTTCTGATGCTCGAAACGAATAACTAGAACGGCCTAGGGGAAAAGTACGCATACCGTTGTAATCGGGCGAGTTTCTACTTTCAGATGCAACAGAAATTTTGCAGTTTGGTCGATCCGTTCGCGAGATATGGCAGTTTGGAGGTAAGAAACGGTTGAGAAACTCAAAATTTTCACAGTCCTGATGCTCGAAACGAATAACTAGAACGGCCTAGGGGAATAGTACGCATACCGTTGTAATCGGGCGAGTTTCTACTTTCAGATGCAACAGAAATTTTGTGGATTGGTCAATCCGTTCGCGAGATATGGCAGTTTGGAGGTAAGAAACGGATGAGAAACTCAAAATTTTCGCAGTTCTGATGCTCGAAACGAATAACTGGAACGGGCTAGGGGAAAAGTACACATACCGTTGTAATCGGGCGAGTTTCTACTTTCAGATGCAACAAAAATTTTGCGGATTGGTCAATCCGTTCGCGAGATATGGCAGTTTGGAGGTAAGAAACGCTTGAGAAACTCAAAATTTTCGCAGTTCTGATGCTCGACAAGCATAACTAGAACGGCCTAGGGGAAAAGTACGCATACTGTTGTAATCGAGCGAGTCTCTACTTTCAGATGCAACAGAAATTTTGAGGATTGGTCTATCCGTTCGCGAGATATGGCAGTTTGGAGGAAAGAAACGGCTGAGAAACTCGAAATTTTAACATTTCTGATGCTCGAAACGAATAACTAGAACGGCCTAGGGGAAAAGTACGCATACCGTTGTAATCGGGCGAGTTTCTACTTTCAGATGCAACAGAAATTTTGCGGATTGGTCAATCCGTTCGCGAGATATGGCAGTTTGGAGGTAAGAAACGCTTGAGAAACTCAAAATTTTCGCAGTTCTGATGCTCGAAACGAATAACTAGAACGGCCTAGGGGAAAAGTGCTCATACCGTTGTAATCGGGCTAGTTTCTACTTTCATGTGCAACAGAAATTTTGCGGATTGGTCAATCCGTTCGCGAGATATGGCAGTTTGGATATAAGAAACGCTTGAGAAACTCAAAATTTTCGCAGTTCTGATGCTCGCAACGAATAACTAGAACGGCCTAGGGGAAAAGTACGCATACTGTTGTAATCGGGCGAGCTTCTACTTTCAGATGCAACAGAAATTTTGCGGATTGGTCAATCCGTTCGCGAGATATGGCAGTTTGGAGGTAAGAAACGTTTGAGAAACTCAAAATTTTCGCAGTTCGGATGCTCGAAACGAATAACTAGAACGGCCTAGGGGAAAAGTACGCATACTGTTGTAATCGGGCGAGTCTCTACTTTCAGATGCAACAGAAATTTTGAGGATTGGTCTATCCGTTCGCGAGATATGGCAGTTTGGAGGTAAGAAACGGTTGAGAAACTCAAAATTTTCGCAGTTCTGATGCTCGAAACGAATAACTAGAACGGCCTAGGGGAAAATTACGCATACCGTTGTAATCGGGCGAGTTTCTACTTTCAGATGCAACAGAAATTTTGCGGATTGGTCAATCCGTTCGCGAGATATGGCAGTTTGGAGGTAAGAAACGCTTGAGAAACTCAAAATTTTCGCAGTTCTGATGCACGACAAGCATAACTAGGACGGCCTAGGGGAAAAGTACGCATAGTGTTGTAATCGGGCGTGTCTCTACTTTCAGATGCAACAGAAATTTTGAGGATTGGTCTATCCGATCGCGAGATATGGCAGTTTGGAGGTAAGAAACGGATGAGAAACTGAAAGTTTTCGCAGTTCTGATTCTCGAAACGGATAACTTGAACGGCCTAGGGGAAAAGTACACATACCGTTGTAATCGGGCGAGTTTCTACTTTCAGATGCAACAAAAATTTTGCGGATTGGTCAATCCGTTCGCGAGATATGGCAGTTTGGAGGTAAGAAACGTTTGAGAAACTCAAAATTTTCGCAGTTCGGATGCTCGAAACGAATAACTAGAACGGCCTAGGGGAAAAGTACGCATACTGTTGTAATCGGGCGAGTCTCTACTTTCAGATGCAACAGAAATTTTGAGGATTGGTCTATCCGTTCGCGAGATATGGCAGTTTGGAGGTAAGAAACGTTTGAGAAACTCAAAATTTTCGCAGTTCGGATGCTCGAAACGAATAACTAGAACGGCCTAGGGGAAAAGTACGCATACTGTTGTAATCGGGCGAGTCTCTACTTTCAGATGCAACAGAAATTTTGCGGATTGGTCAATCCGTTCGCGAGATATGGCAGTTTGGAGGTAAGAAACGTTTGAGAAACTCAAAATTTTCGCAGTTCTGATGCTCGACAAGCATAACTAGAACGGCCTAGGGGAAAAGTACACATACCGTTGTAATCGGGCGAGCTTCTACATTCAGATGCAACAGAAATTTTGCAGATTGGTCAATCCGTTCGCGAGATATGGCAGTTTGGATGTAAGAAACGGATGAGAAACTCAAAATTTTGGCAGTTCTGATGCTCGAAACGAATAACTGAAACGGCCTAGGGGAAAAGTACACATACCGTTGTAATCGGGCGAGTTTCTACTTTCAGATGCAACAGAAATTTTGCGGATTGCTCATTCCGTTCGCGAGATATGGCAGTTTGGAGGTAAGAAACGTTTGAGAAACTTAAAGTTTTCGCAGTTCTGATGCTCGAAACGAATAACTAGAACGGCCTAGGGGAAAAGTACACATACCGTTGTAATCGGGCGAGTTTCTACTTTCAGATGCAACAGAAATTTTGCGGAGTGGTCAATACGTTCGCGAGATATAGCAGTTTGGAGGAAAGAAATGCTTGAGAAACTCAAAATTTTCGCAGTTCTGATGCTCGAAACGAATAACTAGAACGGCCTAGGGGAAAATTACGCATACCGTTGTAATCGGGCGAGTTTCTACTTTCAGATGCAACAGAAATTTTGCGGATTGGTCAATCCGTTCGCGAGATATGGCAGTTTGGAGGTAAGAAACGCTTGAGAAACTAAAAATTTTCGCAGTTCTGATGCTCGACAAGCATAACTAGAACGGCCTAGGGGAAAAGTACGCATACTGTTGTAATCGAGCGAGTCTCTACTTTCAGATGCAACAGAAATTTTGAGGATTGGTCTATCCGTTCGCGAGATATGGCAGTTTGGAGGAAAGAAACGGCTGAGAAACTCGAAATTTTAACATTTCTGATGCTCGAAACGAATAACTAGAACGGCCTAGGGGAAAAGTACGCATACCGTTGTAATCGGGCGAGTTTCTACTTTCAGATGCAACAGAAATTTTGCGGATTGGTCAATCCGTTCGCGAGATATGGCAGTTTGGAGGTAAGAAACGGATGAGAAACTGAAAGTTTTCGCAGTTCTGATTCTCGAAACGGATAACTTGAACGGCCTAGGGGAAAAGTACACATACCGTTGTAATCGGGCGAGTTTCTACTTTCAGATGCAACAAAAATTTTGCGGATTGGTCAATCCGTTCGCGAGATATGGCAGTTTGGAGGTAAGAAACGGTTGAGAAACTCAAAATTTTCACAGTCCTGATGCTCGAAACGAATAACTAGAACGGCCTAGGGGAAAAGTACGCATACCGTTGTAATCGGGCGAGTTTCTACTTTCAGATGCAACAGAAATTTTGCAGTTTGGTCGATCCGTTCGCGAGATATGGCAGTTTGGAGGTAAGAAACGGTTGAGAAACTCAAAATTTTCGCAGTTCGGATGCTCGAAACGAATAACTAGAACGGCCTAGGGGAAAAGTACGCATACTGTTGTAATCGGGCGAGTCTCTACTTTCAGATGCAACAGAAATTTTGCGGATTGGTCAATCCGTTCGCGAGATATGGCAGTTTGGAGGTAAGAAACGTTTGAGAAACTCAAAACTTTCGCAGTTCGGATGCTCGAAACGAATAACTAGAACGGCCTAGGGGAAAAGTACGCATACTGCTGTAATCGGGCGAGTCTCTACTTTCAGATGCAACAGAAATTTTGAGGATTGGTCTATCCGTTCGCGAGATATGGCAGTTTGGAGGTAAGAAACGGTTGAGAAACTCAAAATTTTCGCAGTTCTGATGCTCGAAACGAATAACTAGAACGGCCTAGGGGAAAAGTACGCATACCGTTGTAATCGGGCGAGTTTCTACTTTCAGATGCAACAGAAATTTTGCAGTTTGGTCGATCCGTTCGCGAGATATGGCAGTTTGGAGGTAAGAAACGGTTGAGAAACTCAAAATTTTCACAGTCCTGATGCTCGAAACGAATAACTAGAACGGCCTAGGGGAATAGTACGCATACCGTTGTAATCGGGCGAGTTTCTACTTTCAGATGCAACAGAAATTTTGTGGATTGGTCAATCCGTTCGCGAGATATGGCAGTTTGGAGGTAAGAAACGTTTGAGAAACTCAAAATTTTCGCAGTTCGGATGC
Source organism: Ptiloglossa arizonensis (assembly GCF_051014685.1). Taxonomy (NCBI): domain Eukaryota; kingdom Metazoa; phylum Arthropoda; class Insecta; order Hymenoptera; family Colletidae; genus Ptiloglossa; species Ptiloglossa arizonensis. Next base: position 57,542 of record NW_027479712.1, read on the forward strand.
TCGAAACGAATAACTAGAACGGCCTAGGGGAAAAGTACGCATACTGTTGTAATCGGGCGAGTCTCTACTTTCAGATGCAACAGAAATTTTGAGGATTGGTCTATCCGTTCGCGAGATATGGCAGTTTGGAGGTAAGAAACGTTTGAGAAACTCAAAATTTTCGCAGTTCGGATGCTCGAAACGAATAACTAGAACGGCCTAGGGGAAAAGTACGCATACTGTTGTAATCGGGCGAGTCTCTACTTTCAGATGCAACAGAAATTTTGCGGATTGGTCAATCCGTTCGCGAGATATGGCAGTTTGGAGGTAAGAAACGTTTGAGAAACTCAAAATTTTCGCAGTTCGGATGCTCGAAACGAATAACTAGAACGGCCTAGGGGAAAAGTACGCATACTGTTGTAATCGGGCGAGTCTCTACTTTCAGATGCAACAGAAATTTTGAGGATTGGTCTATCCGTTCGCGAGATATGGCAGTTTGGAGGTAAGAAACGGTTGAGAAACTCAAAATTTTCGCAGTTCTGATGCTCGAAACGAATAACTAGAACGGCCTAGGGGAAAAGTACGCATACCGTTGTAATCGGGCGAGTTTCTACTTTCAGATGCAACAGAAATTTTGCAGTTTGGTCGATCCGTTCGCGAGATATGGCAGTTTGGAGGTAAGAAACGGTTGAGAAACTCAAAATTTTCACAGTCCTGATGCTCGAAACGAATAACTAGAACGGCCTAGGGGAATAGTACGCATACCGTTGTAATCGGGCGAGTTTCTACTTTCAGATGCAACAGAAATTTTGTGGATTGGTCAATCCGTTCGCGAGATATGGCAGTTTGGAGGTAAGAAACGGATGAGAAACTCAAAATTTTCGCAGTTCTGATGCTCGAAACGAATAACTGGAACGGGCTAGGGGAAAAGTACACATACCGTTGTAATCGGGCGAGTTTCTACTTTCAGATGCAACAAAAATTTTGCGGATTGGTCAATCCGTTCGCGAGATATGGCAGTTTGGAGGTAAGAAACGGATGAGAAACTCAAAATTTTCGCAGTTCTGATGCTCGAAACGAATAACTAGAACGGCCTAGGGGAAAAGTACGCATACTGTTGTAATCGGGCGAGTCTCTACTTTTAGATGCAACAGAAATTTTGCGGATTGGTCAATCCGTTCGCGAGATATGGCAGTTTGGAGGTAAGAAATGCATGAGAAACTCAAAATTTTCGCAGTTCTGATGCTCGAAACGAATAACCAGAACGGCCTAGGGGAAAAGTACACATACCGTTGTAATCGGGCGAGTTTCTACTTTCAGATGCAACAGAAATTTTGCGGACTGGTCAATCCGTTCGCGAGATATAGCAGTTTGGAGGTAAGAAATGCTTGAGAAACTCAAAATTTTCGCAGTTCTGATGCTCGAAACGAATAACTAGAACGGCCTAGGGGAAAAGTACACATACCGTTGTAATCGGGCGAGTTTCTACTTTCAGATGCAACAAAAATTTTGCGGATTGGTCAATACGTTCGCGAGATATAGCAGTTTGGAGGTAAGAAATGCTTGAGAAACTCAAAATTTTCGCAGTTCTGATGCTCGAAACGAATAACTAGAACGGCCTAGGGGAAAAGTACGCATACCGTTGTAATCGGGCGAGTTTCTACTTTCAGATGCGACAGAAATTTTGCGGATTGGTCAATCCGTTCGCGAGATATGGCAGTTTGGAGGTAAGAAACGTTTGAGAAACTCAAAATTTTCGCAGTTCGGATGCTCGAAACGAATAACTAGAACGGCCTAGGGGAAAAGTACGCATACTGTTGTAATCGGGCGAGTCTCTACTTTCAGATGCAACAGAAATTTTGAGGATTGGTCTATCCGTTCGCGAGATATGGCAGTTTGGAGGTGAGAAACGTTTGAGAAACTCAAAATTTTCGCAGTTCGGATGCTCGAAACGAATAACTAGAACGGCCTAGGGGAAAAGTACGCATACTGTTGTAATCGGGCGAGTCTCTACTTTCAGATGCAACAGAAATTTTGCGGATTGGTCAATCCGTTCGCGAGATATGGCAGTTTGGAGGTAAGAAACGTTTGAGAAACTCAAAATTTTCGCAGTTCGGATGCTCGAAACGAATAACTAGAACGGCCTAGGGGAAAAGTACGCATACTGTTGTAATCGGGCGAGCTTCTACTTTCAGATGCAACAGAAATTTTGCGGATTGGTCAATCCGTTCGCGAGATATGGCAGTTTGGAGGTAAGAAACGGTTGAGAAACTCAAAATTTTCGCAGTTCTGATGCTCGAAACGAATAACTAGAACGGCCTAGGGGAAAATTACGCATACCGTTGTAATCGGGCGAGTTTCTACTTTCAGATGCAACAGAAATTTTGCGGATTGGTCAATCCGTTCGCGAGATATGGCAGTTTGGATGTAAGAAACGCTTGAGAAACTCAAAATTTTCGCAGTTCTGATGCTCGACAAGCATAACTAGAACGGCCTAGGGGAAAAGTACGCATACTGTTGTAATCGAGCGAGTCTCTACTTTCAGATGCAACAGAAATTTTGAGGATTGGTCTATCCGTTCGCGAGATATGGCAGTTTGGAGGAAAGAAACGGCTGAGAAACTCGAAATTTTAACATTTCTGATGCTCGAAACGAATAACTAGAACGGCCTAGGGGAAAAGTACGCATACCGTTGTAATCGGGCGAGTTTCTACTTTCAGATGCAACAGAAATTTTGCGGATTGGTCAATCCGTTCGCGAGATATGGCAGTTTGGAGGTAAGAAACGCTTGAGAAACTCAAAATTTTCGCAGTTCTGATGCTCGAAACGAATAACTAGAGCGGCCTAGGGGATAAGTACGCATACCGTTGTAATCGGGCGAGTTTCTACATTCAGATGCAACAGAAATTTTGCTGATTGGTCAATCCGTTCGCGAGATATGGCAGTTTGGATGTAAGAACCGCTTGAGAAACTCAAAATTTTCGCAGTTCTGATGCTCGAAACGAATAACTAGAACGGCCTAGGGGAAAAGTGCTCATACCGTTGTAATCGGGCTAGTTTCTACTTTCATGTGCAACAGAAATTTTGCGGATTGGTCAATCCGTTCGCGAGATATGGCAGTTTGGATATAAGAAACGCTTGAGAAACTCAAAATTTTCGCAGTTCTGATGCTCGCAACGAATAACTAGAACGGCCTAGGGGAAAAGTACGCATACTGTTGTAATCGGGCGAGCTTCTACTTTCAGATGCAACAGAAATTTTGCGGATTGGTCAATCCGTTCGCGAGATATGGCAGTTTGGAGGTAAGAAACGTTTGAGAAACTCAAAATTTTCGCAGTTCGGATGCTCGAAACGAATAACTAGAACGGCCTAGGGGAAAAGTACGCATACTGTTGTAATCGGGCGAGTCTCTACTTTCAGATGCAACAGAAATTTTGAGGATTGGTCTATCCGTTCGCGAGATATGGCAGTTTGGAGGTAAGAAACGGTTGAGAAACTCAAAATTTTCGCAGTTCTGATGCTCGAAACGAATAACTAGAACGGCCTAGGGGAAAATTACGCATACCGTTGTAATCGGGCGAGTTTCTACTTTCAGATGCAACAGAAATTTTGCGGATTGGTCAATCCGTTCGCGAGATATGGCAGTTTGGAGGTAAGAAACGCTTGAGAAACTCAAAATTTTCGCAGTTCTGATGCTCGACAAGCATAACTAGGACGGCCTAGGGGAAAAGTACGCATAGTGTTGTAATCGGGCGTGTCTCTACTTTCAGATGCAACAGAAATTTTGAGGATTGGTCTATCCGATCGCGAGATATGGCAGTTTGGAGGTAAGAAACGGATGAGAAACTCAAAGTTTTCGCAGTTCTGATTCTCGAAACGGATAACTACAACGGCCTAGGGGAAAAGTACACATACCGTTGTAATCGGGCGAGTTTCTACTTTCAGATGCAACAAAAATTTTGCGGATTGGTCAATCCGTTCGCGAGATATGGCAGTTTGGAGGTAACAAACGTTTGAGAAACTCAAAATTTTCGCAGTTCTGATGCTCGAAACGAATAACTAGAACGGCCTAGCGGAAAAGTACGCATACCGTTGTAATCGGGCGAGTTTCTACTTTCAGATGCAACAGAAATTTTGCGGATTCGTCGATCCGTTCGCGAGATATGGCAGTTTGGAGGTAAGAAACGGTTGAGAAACTCAAAATTTTCGCAGTTCTGATGCTCGACAAGCATAACTAGAACGGCCTAGGGGAAAAGTACACATACCGTTGTAATCGGGCGAGCTTCTACATTCAGATGCAACAGAAATTTTGCAGATTGGTCAATCCGTTCGCGAGATATGGCAGTTTGGATGTAAGAAACGGATGAGAAACTCAAAATTTTGGCAGTTCTGATGCTCGAAACGAATAACTGAAACGGCCTAGGGGAAAAGTACACATACCGTTGTAATCGGGCGAGTTTCTACTTTCAGATGCAACAGAAATTTTGCGGATTGCTCATTCCGTTCGCGAGATATGGCAGTTTGGAGGTAAGAAACGTTTGAGAAACTTAAAGTTTTCGCAGTTCTGATGCTCGAAACGAATAACTAGAACGGCCTAGGGGAAAAGTACACATACCGTTGTAATCGGGCGAGTTTCTACTTTCAGATGCAACAGAAATTTTGCGGAGTGGTCAATACGTTCGCGAGATATAGCAGTTTGGAGGAAAGAAATGCTTGAGAAACTCAAAATTTTCGCAGTTCTGATGCTCGAAACGAATAACTAGAACGGCCTAGGGGAAAATTACGCATACCGTTGTAATCGGGCGAGTTTCTACTTTCAGATGCAACAGAAATTTTGCGGATTGGTCAATCCGTTCGCGAGATATGTCAGTTTGGAGGTAAGAAACGCTTGAGAAACTAAAAATTTTCGCAGTTCTGATGCTCGACAAGCATAACTAGAACGGCCTAGGGGAAAAGTACGCATACTGTTGTAATCGAGCGAGTCTCTACTTTCAGATGCAACAGAAATTTTGAGGATTGGTCTATCCGTTCGCGAGATATGGCAGTTTGGAGGAAAGAAACGGCTGAGAAACTCGAAATTTTAACATTTCTGATGCTCGAAACGAATAACTAGAACGGCCTAGGGGAAAAGTACGCATACCGTTGTAATCGGGCGAGTTTCTACTTTCAGATGCAACAGAAATTTTGCGGATTGGTCAATCCGTTCGCGAGATATGGCAGTTTGGAGGTAAGAAACGGATGAGAAACTGAAAGTTTTCGCAGTTCTGATTCTCGAAACGGATAACTTGAACGGCCTAGGGGAAAAGTACACATACCGTTGTAATCGGGCGAGTTTCTACTTTCAGATGCAACAAAAATTTTGCGGATTGGTCAATCCGTTCGCGAGATATGGCAGTTTGGAGGTAAGAAACGGTTGAGAAACTCAAAATTTTCACAGTCCTGATGCTCGAAACGAATAACTAGAACGGCCTAGGGGAAAAGTACGCATACCGTTGTAATCGGGCGAGTTTCTACTTTCAGATGCAACAGAAATTTTGCAGTTTGGTCGATCCGTTCGCGAGATATGGCAGTTTGGAGGTAAGAAACGGTTGAGAAACTCAAAATTTTCGCAGTTCGGATGCTCGAAACGAATAACTAGAACGGCCTAGGGGAAAAGTACGCATACTGTTGTAATCGGGCGAGTCTCTACTTTCAGATGCAACAGAAATTTTGCGGATTGGTCAATCCGTTCGCGAGATATGGCAGTTTGGAGGTAAGAAACGTTTGAGAAACTCAAAACTTTCGCAGTTCGGATGCTCGAAACGAATAACTAGAACGGCCTAGGGGAAAAGTACGCATACTGCTGTAATCGGGCGAGTCTCTACTTTCAGATGCAACAGAAATTTTGAGGATTGGTCTATCCGTTCGCGAGATATGGCAGTTTGGAGGTAAGAAACGGTTGAGAAACTCAAAATTTTCGCAGTTCTGATGCTCGAAACGAATAACTAGAACGGCCTAGGGGAAAAGTACGCATACCGTTGTAATCGGGCGAGTTTCTACTTTCAGATGCAACAGAAATTTTGCAGTTTGGTCGATCCGTTCGCGAGATATGGCAGTTTGGAGGTAAGAAACGGTTGAGAAACTCAAAATTTTCACAGTCCTGATGCTCGAAACGAATAACTAGAACGGCCTAGGGGAATAGTACGCATACCGTTGTAATCGGGCGAGTTTCTACTTTCAGATGCAACAGAAATTTTGTGGATTGGTCAATCCGTTCGCGAGATATGGCAGTTTGGAGGTAAGAAACGTTTGAGAAACTCAAAATTTTCGCAGTTCGGATGCTCGAAACGAATAACTAGAACGGCCTAGGGGAAAAGTACGCATACTGTTGTAATCGGGCGAGTCTCTACTTTCAGATGCAACAGAAATTTTGAGGATTGGTCTATCCGTTCGCGAGATATGGCAGTTTGGAGGTAAGAAACGTTTGAGAAACTCAAAATTTTCGCAGTTCGGATGCTCGAAACGAATAACTAGAACGGCCTAGGGGAAAAGTACGCATACTGTTGTAATCGGGCGAGTCTCTACTTTCAGATGCAACAGAAATTTTGCGGATTGGTCAATCCGTTCGCGAGATATGGCAGTTTGGAGGTAAGAAACGTTTGAGAAACTCAAAATTTTCGCAGTTCGGATGCTCGAAACGAATAACTAGAACGGCCTAGGGGAAAAGTACGCATACTGTTGTAATCGGGCGAGTCTCTACTTTCAGATGCAACAGAAATTTTGAGGATTGGTCTATCCGTTCGCGAGATATGGCAGTTTGGAGGTAAGAAACGGTTGAGAAACTCAAAATTTTCGCAGTTCTGATGCTCGAAACGAATAACTAGAACGGCCTAGGGGAAAAGTACGCATACCGTTGTAATCGGGCGAGTTTCTACTTTCAGATGCAACAGAAATTTTGCAGTTTGGTCGATCCGTTCGCGAGATATGGCAGTTTGGAGGTAAGAAACGGTTGAGAAACTCAAAATTTTCACAGTCCTGATGCTCGAAACGAATAACTAGAACGGCCTAGGGGAATAGTACGCATACCGTTGTAATCGGGCGAGTTTCTACTTTCAGATGCAACAGAAATTTTGTGGATTGGTCAATCCGTTCGCGAGATATGGCAGTTTGGAGGTAAGAAACGGATGAGAAACTCAAAATTTTCGCAGTTCTGATGCTCGAAACGAATAACTGGAACGGGCTAGGGGAAAAGTACACATACCGTTGTAATCGGGCGAGTTTCTACTTTCAGATGCAACAAAAACTTTGCGGATTGGTCAATCCGTTCGCGAGATATGGCAGTTTGGAGGTAAGAAACGGATGAGAAACTCAAAATTTTCGCAGTTCTGATGCTCGAAACGAATAACTAGAACGGCCTAGGGGAAAAGTACGCATACTGTTGTAATCGGGCGAGTCTCTACTTTTAGATGCAACAGAAATTTTGCGGATTGGTCAATCCGTTCGCGAGATATGGCAGTTTGGAGGTAAGAAATGCATGAGAAACTCAAAATTTTCGCAGTTCTGATGCTCGAAACGAATAACCAGAACGGCCTAGGGGAAAAGTACACATACCGTTGTAATCGGGCGAGTTTCTACTTTCAGATGCAACAGAAATTTTGCGGACTGGTCAATCCGTTCGCGAGATATAGCAGTTTGGAGGTAAGAAATGCTTGAGAAACTCAAAATTTTCGCAGTTCTGATGCTCGAAACGAATAACTAGAACGGCCTAGGGGAAAAGTACACATACCGTTGTAATCGGGCGAGTTTCTACTTTCAGATGCAACAAAAATTTTGCGGATTGGTCAATACGTTCGCGAGATATAGCAGTTTGGAGGTAAGAAATGCTTGAGAAACTCAAAATTTTCGCAGTTCTGATGCTCGAAACGAATAACTAGAACGGCCTAGGGGAAAAGTACGCATACCGTTGTAATCGGGCGAGTTTCTACTTTCAGATGCGACAGAAATTTTGCGGATTGGTCAATCCGTTCGCGAGATATGGCAGTTTGGAGGTAAGAAACGTTTGAGAAACTCAAAATTTTCGCAGTTCGGATGCTCGAAACGAATAACTAGAACGGCCTAGGGGAAAAGTACGCATACTGTTGTAATCGGGCGAGTCTCTACTTTCAGATGCAACAGAAATTTTGAGGATTGGTCTATCCGTTCGCGAGATATGGCAGTTTGGAGGTGAGAAACGTTTGAGAAACTCAAAATTTTCGCAGTTCGGATGCTCGAAACGAATAACTAGAACGGCCTAGGGGAAAAGTACGCATACTGTTGTAATCGGGCGAGTCTCTACTTTCAGATGCAACAGAAATTTTGAGGATTGGTCTATCCGTTCGCGAGATATGGCAGTTTGGAGGTAAGAAACGGTTGAGAAACTCAAAATTTTCGCAGTTCTGATGCTCGAAACGAATAACTAGAACGGCCTAGGGGAAAAGTACGCATACCGTTGTAATCGGGCGAGTTTCTACTTTCAGATGCAACAGAAATTTTGCAGTTTGGTCGATCCGTTCGCGAGATATGGCAGTTTGGAGGTAAGAAACGGTTGAGAAACTCAAAATTTTCACAGTCCTGATGCTCGAAACGAATAACTAGAACGGCCTAGGGGAATAGTACGCATACCGTTGTAATCGGGCGAGTTTCTACTTTCAGATGCAACAGAAATTTTGTGGATTGGTCAATCCGTTCGCGAGATATGGCAGTTTGGAGGTAAGAAACGGATGAGAAACTCAAAATTTTCGCAGTTCTGATGCTCGAAACGAATAACTGGAACGGGCTAGGGGAAAAGTACACATACCGTTGTAATCGGGCGAGTTTCTACTTTCAGATGCAACAAAAATTTTGCGGATTGGTCAATCCGTTCGCGAGATATGGCAGTTTGGAGGTAAGAAACGGATGAGAAACTCAAAATTTTCGCAGTTCTGATGCTCGAAACGAATAACTAGAACGGCCTAGGGGAAAAGTACGCATACTGTTGTAATCGGGCGAGTCTCTACTTTTAGATGCAACAGAAATTTTGCGGATTGGTCAATCCGTTCGCGAGATATGGCAGTTTGGAGGTAAGAAATGCATGAGAAACTCAAAATTTTCGCAGTTCTGATGCTCGAAACGAATAACTAGAACGGCCTAGGGGAAAAGTACACATACCGTTGTAATCGGGCGAGTTTCTACTTTCAGATGCAACAAAAATTTTGCGGATTGGTCAATACGTTCGCGAGATATAGCAGTTTGGAGGTAAGAAATGCTTGAGAAACTCAAAATTTTCGCAGTTCTGATGCTCGAAACGAATAACTAGAACGGCCTAGGGGAAAAGTACGCATACCGTTGTAATCGGGCGAGTTTCTACTTTCAGATGCGACAGAAATTTTGCGGATTGGTCAATCCGTTCGCGAGATATGGCAGTTTGGAGGTAAGAAACGTTTGAGAAACTCAAAATTTTCGCAGTTCGGATGCTCGAAACGAATAACTAGAACGGCCTAGGGGAAAAGTACGCATACTGTTGTAATCGGGCGAGTCTCTACTTTCAGATGCAACAGAAATTTTGAGGATTGGTCTATCCGTTCGCGAGATATGGCAGTTTGGAGGTGAGAAACGTTTGAGAAACTCAAAATTTTCGCAGTTCGGATGCTCGAAACGAATAACTAGAACGGCCTAGGGGAAAAGTACGCATACTGTTGTAATCGGGCGAGTCTCTACTTTCAGATGCAACAGAAATTTTGCGGATTGGTCAATCCGTTCGCGAGATATGGCAGTTTGGAGGTAAGAAACGTTTGAGAAACTCAAAATTTTCGCAGTTCGGATGCTCGAAACGAATAACTAGAACGGCCTAGGGGAAAAGTACGCATACTGTTGTAATCGGGCGAGCTTCTACTTTCAGATGCAACAGAAATTTTGCGGATTGGTCAATCCGTTCGCGAGATATGGCAGTTTGGAGGTAAGAAACGGTTGAGAAACTCAAAATTTTCGCAGTTCTGATGCTCGAAACGAATAACTAGAACGGCCTAGGGGAAAATTACGCATACCGTTGTAATCGGGCGAGTTTCTACTTTCAGATGCAACAGAAATTTTGCGGATTGGTCAATCCGTTCGCGAGATATGGCAGTTTGGATGTAAGAAACGCTTGAGAAACTCAAAATTTTCGCAGTTCTGATGCTCGACAAGCATAACTAGAACGGCCTAGGGGAAAAGTACGCATACTGTTGTAATCGAGCGAGTCTCTACTTTCAGATGCAACAGAAATTTTGAGGATTGGTCTATCCGTTCGCGAGATATGGCAGTTTGGAGGAAAGAAACGGCTGAGAAACTCGAAATTTTAACATTTCTGATGCTCGAAACGAATAACTAGAACGGCCTAGGGGAAAAGTACGCATACCGTTGTAATCGGGCGAGTTTCTACTTTCAGATGCAACAGAAATTTTGCGGATTGGTCAATCCGTTCGCGAGATATGGCAGTTTGGAGGTAAGAAACGCTTGAGAAACTCAAAATTTTCGCAGTTCTGATGCTCGAAACGAATAACTAGAGCGGCCTAGGGGATAAGTACGCATACCGTTGTAATCGGGCGAGTTTCTACATTCAGATGCAACAGAAATTTTGCTGATTGGTCAATCCGTTCGCGAGATATGGCAGTTTGGATGTAAGAACCGCTTGAGAAACTCAAAATTTTCGCAGTTCTGATGCTCGAAACGAATAACTAGAACGGCCTAGGGGAAAAGTGCTCATACCGTTGTAATCGGGCTAGTTTCTACTTTCATGTGCAACAGAAATTTTGCGGATTGGTCAATCCGTTCGCGAGATATGGCAGTTTGGATATAAGAAACGCTTGAGAAACTCAAAATTTTCGCAGTTCTGATGCTCGCAACGAATAACTAGAACGGCCTAGGGGAAAAGTACGCATACTGTTGTAATCGGGCGAGCTTCTACTTTCAGATGCAACAGAAATTTTGCGGATTGGTCAATCCGTTCGCGAGATATGGCAGTTTGGAGGTAAGAAACGTTTGAGAAACTCAAAATTTTCGCAGTTCGGATGCTCGAAACGAATAACTAGAACGGCCTAGGGGAAAAGTACGCATACTGTTGTAATCGGGCGAGTCTCTACTTTCAGATGCAACAGAAATTTTGAGGATTGGTCTATCCGTTCGCGAGATATGGCAGTTTGGAGGTAAGAAACGGTTGAGAAACTCAAAATTTTCGCAGTTCTGATGCTCGAAACGAATAACTAGAACGGCCTAGGGGAAAATTACGCATACCGTTGTAATCGGGCGAGTTTCTACTTTCAGATGCAACAGAAATTTTGCGGATTGGTCAATCCGTTCGCGAGATATGGCAGTTTGGAGGTAAGAAACGCTTGAGAAACTCAAAATTTTCGCAGTTCTGATGCTCGACAAGCATAACTAGGACGGCCTAGGGGAAAAGTACGCATAGTGTTGTAATCGGGCGTGTCTCTACTTTCAGATGCAACAGAAATTTTGAGGATTGGTCTATCCGATCGCGAGATATGGCAGTTTGGAGGTAAGAAACGGATGAGAAACTCAAAGTTTTCGCAGTTCTGATTCTCGAAACGGATAACTACAACGGCCTAGGGGAAAAGTACACATACCGTTGTAATCGGGCGAGTTTCTACTTTCAGATGCAACAAAAATTTTGCGGATTGGTCAATCCGTTCGCGAGATATGGCAGTTTGGATGTAACAAACGTTTGAGAAACTCAAAATTTTCGCAGTTCTGATGCTCGAAACGAATAACTAGAACGGCCTAGCGGAAAAGTACGCATACCGTTGTAATCGGGCGAGTTTCTACTTTCAGATGCAACAGAAATTTTGCGGATTCGTCGATCCGTTCGCGAGATATGGCAGTTTGGAGGTAAGAAACGGTTGAGAAACTCAAAATTTGCGCAGTTCTGATGCTCGAAACGAGTAACTAGAACGGCCTAGGGGAAAAGTACACATACCCTTGTAATCGGGCGAGTTTCTACTTTCAGATGCAACAAAAATTTTGCGGATTGGTCAATCAGTTCGCGAGATATGGCAGTTTGGAGGTAAGAAACGCTTGAGAAACTCAAAATTTTCGCAGTTCTGATGCTCGACAAGCATAACTAGAACGGCCTAGGGGAAAAGTACGCATACTGTTGTAATCGGGCGAGTCTCTACTTTCAGATGCAACAGAAATTTTGAGGATTGGTCTATCCGTTCGCGAGATATGGCAGTTTGGATGTAAGAAACGGATGAGAAACTCAAAATTTTCGCAGTTCTGATGCTCGAAACGGATAACTAGAACGGCCTAGGGGAAAAGTACGCATACCGTTGTAATCGGGCGAGTTTCTACTTTCAGATGCAACAGAAATTTTGCGGATTGGTCAATCCGTTTGCGAGATATGGCAGTTTGGAGGTAACAAACGTTTGAGAAACTCAAAATTTTCGCAGTTCGGATGCTCGAAACGAATAACTAGAACGGCCTAGGGGAAAAGTACACATACCGTTGTAATCGGGCGAGTTTCTACTTTCAGATGCAACAAAAATTTTGCGGATTGGTCAATCCGTTCGCGAGATATGGCAGTTTGGAGGTAAGAAACGCTTGAGAAACTCAAAATTTTCGGAGTTCTGATGCTCGACAAGCATAACTAGAACGGCCTAGGGGAAAAGTACGCATACCCTTGTAATCGGGCGAGTTTCTTCTTTCAGATGCAACAGAAATTTTGCGGATTGGCCAATCCGTTCGCGAGATATGGCAGTTTGTAGGTAAGAAATGCATGAGAAACTCAAAATTTTCGCAGTTCTGATCCTCGAAACGAATAACCAGAACGGCCTAGGGGAAAAGTACGCATACCGTTGTAATCGGGCGAGTTTCTACTTTCAGATGCAACAGAAATTTTGCGGATTGGTCAATCCGTTCGCGAGATATGGCATTTTGGAAGTAAGAAACGGATGAGAAACTCAAAATTTTTGCAGTTCTGATGCTCGAAACGAATAACTGGAACGGCCTAGGGGAAACGTACACATACCGTTGTAATCGGGCGACTTTCTACTTTCAGATGCAACAGAAATTTTGCGGACTGGTCAATCCTTTCGCGAGATATGGTAGTTTGGAGGTAAGAAACGCTTGAGCAACTCAAAATTTTCGCAGTTCTGATGCTCGAAATGAATAACCAGAAAGGCCTAGGGGAAAAGTACGCATACCGTTGTAATCGGGCGAGTTTCTACTTTCAGATGCAACAGAAATTTTGCGGATTGGTCAATCCGTTCGCGAGATATGACAGTTTGGAGGTAAGAAACGCTTGAGAAACTCAAAATTATCGCAGTTCTGATGCTCGAAACGAATAACTAGAACGGCCTAGGGGAAAAGTACGCATACCGTTGTAATCGGGCGAGTTTCTTCTTTCAGATGCAACAGAAATTTTGCGGATTGGCCAATCCGTTCGCGAGATATAGCAGTTTGTAGGTAAGAAATGCATGAGAAACTCAAAATTTTCGCAGTTCTGATCCTCGAAACGAATAACCAGTACGGCCTAGGGGAAAAGTACGCATACCGTTGTAATCGGGCTAGTTTCTACTTTCAGATGCAACAGAAATTTTGCGGATTGGTCAATCCGTTCGCGAGATATGGCATTTTGGAGGTAAAAAACGGATGAGAAACTCAAAATTTTTGCAGTTCTGATGCTCGAAACGAATAACTGGAACGGCCTAGGGGAAACGTACACATACCGTTGTAATCGGGCGACTTTCTACTTTCAGATGCAACAGAAATTTTGCGGACTGGTCAATCCTTTCGCGAGATATGGTAGTTTGGAGGTAAGAAACGCTTGAGCAACTCAAAATTTTCGCAGTTCTGATGCTCGAAATGAATAACCAGAAAGGCCTAGGGGAAAAGTACGCATACCGTTGTAATCGGGCGAGTTTCTACTTTCAGATGCAACAGAAATTTTGCGGATTGGTCAATCCGTTCGCGAGATATGACAGTTTGGAGGTAAGAAACGCTTGAGAAACTCAAAATTATCGCAGTTCTGATGCTCGAAACGAATAACTAGAACGGCCTAGGGGAAAAGTACGCATACCGTTGTAATCGGGCGAGTTTCTTCTTTCAGATGCAACAGAAATTTTGTGGATTGGCCAATCCGTTCGCGAGATATAGCAGTTTGTAGGTAAGAAATGCATGAGAAACTCAAAATTTTCGCAGTTCTGATCCTCGAAACGAATAACCAGTACGGCCTAGGGGAAAAGTACGCATACCGTTGTAATCGGGCTAGTTTCTACTTTCAGATGCAACAGAAATTTTGCGGATTGGTCAATCCGTTCGCGAGATATGGCATTTTGGAGGTAAGAAACGGATGAGAAACTCAAAATTTTTGCAGTTCTGATGCTCGAAACGAATAACTGGAACGGCCTAGGGGAAACGTACACATACCGTTGTAATCGGGCGACTTTCTACTTTCAGATGCAACAGAAATTTTGCGGACTGGCCAATCCGTTCGCGAGATATGGCAGTTTGTAGGTAAGAAATGCATGAGAAACTCAAAATTTTCACAGTTCTGATCCTTGAAACGAATAACCAGAACGGCCTAGGGGAAAAGTACGCATACCGTTGTAATCGGGCGATTTTCTACTTTCAGATGCAACAGAAATTTTGCGGATTGGTCAATCCGTTCGCGAGATATGGCATTTTGGAGGTACGAAACGGATGAGAAACTCAAAATTTTTGCAGTTCTGATGCTCGAAACGAATAACTGGAAGGGCCTAGGGGAAACGTACGCATACCGTTGTAATCGGGCGAGTTTCTACTTTCAGATGCAACAGAAATTTTGCGGATTGGTCAATCCGTTCGCGAGATATGGCAGTTTGGAGGTTAGAAACGGTTGAGAAACTCAAAATGTTCACAGTTCTGATGCTCGAAACGAATAACTAGAACGGCCTAGGGGAAAAGTACTCATACCGTTGTGATCGGGCGAGTTTCTACTTTCAGATGCAACAGAAATTTTGCGGATTGGTCAGTCCGTTCGCGAGATATGGCAGTTTGGAGGTAAGAGACGCTTGAGAAACTCAAAATTTTCGCAGTTCTAATGCTCGAAACGAATAACTAGAACGGCCTAGGGGAAAAGTACGCATACCGTTGTAATCGGGCGAGTTTCTACTTTCAGATGCAACAGAAATTTTGCGGATTGGTCAATCCGTTCGCGAGATATGGCAGTTTGGAGGTAAGAAATGCATGAGAAACTCAAAATTTTCGCAGTTCTGGGCTCGAAACGAATAACCAGAACGGCCTAGGGGAAAAGTACGCATACTGTTGTAATCGGGCGAGTCTCTACTTTCAGATGCAACAGAAATTTTGTGGATTGGTCTATCCGTTCGCGAGATATGGCAGTTTGGAGGTAAGAAACGGATGAGAAACTCAACATTTTCGCAGTTCTGATGCTCGAAACGAATAACTGGAACGGCCTAGGGAAAAGTACACAGACCGTTGTAATCGGGCGAGTTTCTGCTTTCAGATGCAACAGAAATTTTGCGGATTGGTCAATCCGTTCGCGAGATATGGCAATTTGGATGTAACAAACGTTTAAGAAACTCAAAATTTTCGCAGTTCTGATGCTCGAAACGAATAACTAGAACGGCCTAGGGGAAAAGTACGCATACCGTTGTAATCGGGCGACATTCTACTTTCAGATGCAACAGAAATTTTGCGGACTGGTCAATCCGTTCGCGAGATATGGCAGTTTGGAGGTAAGAGACGCTTGAGAAACTCAAAATTTTTGCAGTTCTGATGCTCGAAACGAATAACTGGAAGGGCCTAGGGGAAACGTACGCATACCGTTGTAATCGGGCGAGTTTCTACTTTCAGATGCAACAGAAATTTTGCGGATTGGTCAATCCGTTCGCGAGATATGGCAGTTTGGAGGTTAGAAACGGTTGAGAAACTCAAAATGTTCACAGTTCTGATGCTCGAAACGAATAACTAGAACGGCCTAGGGGAAAAGTACTCATACCGTTGTAATCGGGCGAGTTTCTACTTTCAGATGCAACAGAAATTTTGCGGATTGGTCAATCCGTTCGCGAGATATGGCATTTTGGAAGTAAGAAACGGATGAGAAACTCAAAATTTTTGCAGTTCTGATGCTCGAAACGAATAACTGGAACGGCCTAGGGGAAACGTACACATACCGTTGTAATCGGGCGACTTTCTACTTTCAGATGCAACAGAAATTTTGCGGACTGGTCAATCCTTTCGCGAGATATGGTAGTTTGGAGGTAAGAAACGCTTGAGCAACTCAAAATTTTCGCAGTTCTGATGCTCGAAATGAATAACCAGAAAGGCCTAGGGAAAAGTACGCATACCGTTGTAATCGGGCGAGTTTCTACTTTCAGATGCAACAGAAATTTTGCGGATTGGTCAATCCGTTCGCGAGATATGACAGTTTGGAGGTAAGAAACGCTTGAGAAACTCAAAATTATCGCAGTTCTGATGCTCGAAACGAATAACTAGAACGGCCTAGGGGAAAAGTACGCATACCGTTGTAATCGGCGCGAGTTTCTTCTTTCAGATGCAACAGAAATTTTGCGGATTGGCCAATCCGTTCGCGAGATATAGCAGTTTGTAGGTAAGAAATGCATGAGAAACTCAAAATTTTCGCAGTTCTGATCCTCGAAACGAATAACCAGTACGGCCTAGGGGAAAAGTACGCATACCGTTGTAATCGGGCTAGTTTCTACTTTCAGATGCAACAGAAATTTTCGGATTGGTCAATCCGTTCGCGAGATATGGCATTTTGGAGGTAAAAAACGGATGAGAAACTCAAAATTTTTGCAGTTCTGATGCTCGAAACGAATAACTGGAACGGCCTAGGGGAAACGTACACATACCGTTGTAATCGGGCGACTTTCTACTTTCAGATGCAACAGAAATTTTGCGGACTGGTCAATCCTTTCGCGAGATATGGTAGTTTGGAGGTAAGAAACGCTTGAGCAACTCAAAATTTTCGCAGTTCTGATGCTCGAAATGAATAACCAGAAAGGCTAGGGGAAAAGTACGCATACCGTTGTAATCGGGCGAGTTTCTACTTTCAGATGCAACAGAAATTTTGCGGATTGGTCAATCCGTTCGCGAGATATGACAGTTTGGAGGTAAGAAACGCTTGAGAAACTCAAAATTATCGCAGTTCTGATGCTCGAAACGAATAACTAGAACGGCCTAGGGGAAAAGTACGCATACCGTTGTAATCGGGCGAGTTTCTTCTTTCAGATGCAACAGAAATTTTGCGGATTGGCCAATCCGTTCGCGAGATATAGCAGTTTGTAGGTAAGAAATGCATGAGAAACTCAAAATTTTCGCAGTTCTGATCCTCGAAACGAATAACCAGTACGGCCTAGGGGAAAAGTACGCATACCGTTGTAATCGGGCTAGTTTCTACTTTCAGATGCAACAGAAATTTTGCGGATTGGTCAATCCGTTCGCGAGATATGGCATTTTGGAGGTAAGAAACGGATGAGAAACTCAAAATTTTTGCAGTTCTGATGCTCGAAACGAATAACTGGAACGGCCTAGGGGAAACGTACACATACCGTTGTAATCGGGCGACTTTCTACTTTCAGATGCAACAGA
>NW_027479713.1:0-5000 GCF_051014685.1 Ptiloglossa arizonensis
CGTTCTCGAGATAATAGAGAAGAACTGTTCGATACGTGCCGAAAGTTTCAAAGTCCCAGCGGCGTGATGCTTCCCGGTCACATCGGTCCGGAACGAAAATTTCGAGCTATCCACACGTTAGGCACACCACCGTGTAGCTGGCATGCTAAAACACGCTGCTGTGTGCTCAAAGTGTACGGTCGTCGTGTCCGTTCTCGAGATAATAGAGAAGAACTGTTCGATACGTGCCGAAAGTTTCAAAGTCCCAGCGGCGTGTTGCTTCCCGGTCACATCGGTCCGGAACGAAAATTTCGAGCTATCCACACGTTAGGCACACCACCGTGTAGCTGGCATGCTAAAACACGCTGCTGTGTGCTCAAAGTGTACGGTCGTCGTGTCCGTTCTCGAGATAATAGAGAAGAACTGTTCGATACGTGCCGAAAGTTTCAAAGTCCCAGCGGCGTGTTGCTTCCCGGTCACATCGGTCCGGAACGAAAATTTCGAGCTATCCACACGTTAGGCACACCACCGTGTAGCTGGCATGCTAAAACACGCTGCTGTGTGCTCAAAGTGTACGGTCGTCGTGTCCGTTCTCGAGATAATAGAGAAGAACTGTTCGATACGTGCCGAAAGTTTCAAAGTCCCAGCGGCGTGTTGCTTCCCGGTCACATCGGTCCGGAACGAAAATTTCGAGCTATCCACACGTTAGGCACACCACCGTGTAGCTGGCATGCTAAAACACGCTGCTGTGTGCTCAAAGTGTACGGTCGTCGTGTCCGTTCTCGAGATAATAGAGAAGAACTGTTCGATACGTGCCGAAAGTTTCAAAGTCCCAGCGGCGTGTTGCTTCCCGGTCACATCGGTCCGGAACGAAAATTTCGAGCTATCCACACGTTAGGCACACCACCGTGTAGCTGGCATGCTAAAACACGCTGCTGTGTGCTCAAAGTGTACGGTCGTCGTGTCCGTTCTCGAGATAATAGAGAAGAACTGTTCGATACGTGCCGAAAGTTTCAAAGTCCCAGCGGCGTGTTGCTTCCCGGTCACATCGGTCCGGAACGAAAATTTCGAGCTATCCACACGTTAGGCACACCACCGTGTAGCTGGCATGCTAAAACACGCTGCTGTGTGCTCAAAGTGTACGGTCGTCGTGTCCGTTCTCGAGATAATAGAGAAGAACTGTTCGATACGTGCCGAAAGTTTCAAAGTCCCAGCGGCGTGTTGCTTCCCGGTCACATCGGTCCGGAACGAAAATTTCGAGCTATCCACACGTTAGGCACACCACCGTGTAGCTGGCATGCTAAAACACGCTGCTGTGTGCTCAAAGTGTACGGTCGTCGTGTCCGTTCTCGAGATAATAGAGAAGAACTGTTCGATACGTGCCGAAAGTTCAAAGTCCCAGCGGCGTGTTGCTTCCCGGTCACATCGGTCCGGAACGAAAATTTCGAGCTATCCACACGTTAGGCACACCACCGTGTAGCTGGCATGCTAAAACACGCTGCTGTGTGCTCAAAGTGTACGGTCGTCGTGTCCGTTCTCGAGATAATAGAGAAGAACTGTTCGATACGTGCGAAAGTTTCAAAGTCCCAGCGGCGTGTTGCTTCCCGGTCACATCGGTCCGGAACGAAAATTTCGAGCTATCCACACGTTAGGCACACCACCGTGTAGCTGGCATGCTAAAACACGCTGCTGTGTGCTCAAAGTGTACGGTCGTCGTGTCCGTTCTCGAGATAATAGAGAAGAACTGTTCGATACGTGCCGAAAGTTTCAAAGTCCCAGCGGCGTGATGCTTCCCGGTCACATCGGTCCGGAACGAAAATTTCGAGCTATCCACACGTTAGGCACACCACCGTGTAGCTGGCATGCTAAAACACGCTGCTGTGTGCTCAAAGTGTACGGTCGTCGTGTCCGTTCTCGAGATAATAGAGAAGAACTGTTCGATACGTGCCGAAAGTTTCAAAGTCCCAGCGGCGTGTTGCTTCCCGGTCACATCGGTCCGGAACGAAAATTTCGAGCTATCCACACGTTAGGCACACCACCGTGTAGCTGGCATGCTAAAACACGCTGCTGTGTGCTCAAAGTGTACGGTCGTCGTGTCCGTTCTCGAGATAATAGAGAAGAACTGTTCGATACGTGCCGAAAGTTTCAAAGTCCCAGCGGCGTGTTGCTTCCCGGTCACATCGGTCCGGAACGAAAATTTCGAGCTATCCACACGTTAGGCACACCACCGTGTAGCTGGCATGCTAAAACACGCTGCTGTGTGCTCAAAGTGTACGGTCGTCGTGTCCGTTCTCGAGATAATAGAGAAGAACTGTTCGATACGTGCCGAAAGTTTCAAAGTCCCAGCGGCGTGTTGCTTCCCGGTCACATCGGTCCGGAACGAAAATTTCGAGCTATCCACACGTTAGGCACACCACCGTGTAGCTGGCATGCTAAAACACGCTGCTGTGTGCTCAAAGTGTACGGTCGTCGTGTCCGTTCTCGAGATAATAGAGAAGAACTGTTCGATACGTGCCGAAAGTTTCAAAGTCCCAGCGGCGTGATGCTTCCCGGTCACATCGGTCCGGAACGAAAATTTCGAGCTATCCACACGTTAGGCACACCACCGTGTAGCTGGCATGCTAAAACACGCTGCTGTGTGCTCAAAGTGTACGGTCGTCGTGTCCGTTCTCGAGATAATAGAGAAGAACTGTTCGATACGTGCCGAAAGTTTCAAAGTCCCAGCGGCGTGTTGCTTCCCGGTCACATCGGTCCGGAACGAAAATTTCGAGCTATCCACACGTTAGGCACACCACCGTGTAGCTGGCATGCTAAAACACGCTGCTGTGTGCTCAAAGTGTACGGTCGTCGTGTCCGTTCTCGAGATAATAGAGAAGAACTGTTCGATACGTGCCGAAAGTTTCAAAGTCCCAGCGGCGTGATGCTTCCCGGTCACATCGGTCCGGAACGAAAATCTCGAGCTATCCACACGTTAGGCACACCACCGTGTAGCTGGCATGCTAAAACACGCTGCTGTGTGCTCAAAGTGTACGGTCGTCGTGTCCGTTCTCGAGATAATAGAGAAGAACTGTTCGATACGTGCCGAAAGTTTCAAAGTCCCAGCGGCGTGTTGCTTCCCGGTCACATCGGTCCGGAACGAAAATTTCGAGCTATCCACACGTTAGGCACACCACCGTGTAGCTGGCATGCTAAAACACGCTGCTGTGTGCTCAAAGTGTACGGTCGTCGTGTCCGTTCTCGAGATAATAGAGAAGAACTGTTCGATACGTGCCGAAAGTTTCAAAGTCCCAGCGGCGTGATGCTTCCCGGTCACATCGGTCCGGAACGAAAATTTCGAGCTATCCACACGTTAGGCACACCACCGTGTAGCTGGCATGCTAAAACACGCTGCTGTGTGCTCAAAGTGTACGGTCGTCGTGTCCGTTCTCGAGATAATAGAGAAGAACTGTTCGATACGTGCCGAAAGTTTCAAAGTCCCAGCGGCGTGTTGCTTCCCGGTCACATCGGTCCGGAACGAAAATTTCGAGCTATCCACACGTTAGGCACACCACCGTGTAGCTGGCATGCTAAAACACGCTGCTGTGTGCTCAAAGTGTACGGTCGTCGTGTCCGTTCTCGAGATAATAGAGAAGAACTGTTCGATACGTGCCGAAAGTTTCAAGTCCCAGCGGCGTGATGCTTCCCGGTCACATCGGTCCGGAACGAAAATCTCGAGCTATCCACACGTTAGGCACACCACCGTGTAGCTGGCATGCTAAAACACGCTGCTGTGTGCTCAAAGTGTACGGTCGTCGTGTCCGTTCTCGAGATAATAGAGAAGAACTGTTCGATACGTGCCGAAAGTTTCAAAGTCCCAGCGGCGTGTTGCTTCCCGGTCACATCGGTCCGGAACGAAAATTCGAGCTATCCACACGTTAGGCACACCACCGTGTAGCTGGCATGCTAAAACACGCTGCTGTGTGCTCAAAGTGTACGGTCGTCGTGTCCGTTCTCGAGATAATAGAGAAGAACTGTTCGATACGTGCCGAAAGTTTCAAAGTCCCAGCGGCGTGTTGCTTCCCGGTCACATCGGTCCGGAACGAAAATTTCGAGCTATCCACACGTTAGGCACACCACCGTGTAGCTGGCATGCTAAAACACGCTGCTGTGTGCTCAAAGTGTACGGTCGTCGTGTCCGTTCTCGAGATAATAGAGAAGAACTGTTCGATACGTGCCGAAAGTTTCAAAGTCCCAGCGGCGTGTTGCTTCCCGGTCACATCGGTCCGGAACGAAAATTTCGAGCTATCCACACGTTAGGCACACCACCGTGTAGCTGGCATGCTAAAACACGCTGCTGTGTGCTCAAAGTGTACGGTCGTCGTGTCCGTTCTCGAGATAATAGAGAAGAACTGTTCGATACGTGCCGAAAGTTTCAAAGTCCCAGCGGCGTGTTGCTTCCCGGTCACATCGGTCCGGAACGAAAATTTCGAGCTATCCACACGTTAGGCACACCACCGTGTAGCTGGCATGCTAAAACACGCTGCTGTGTGCTCAAAGTGTACGGTCGTCGTGTCCGTTCTCGAGATAATAGAGAAGAACTGTTCGATACGTGCCGAAAGTTTCAAAGTCCCAGCGGCGTGTTGCTTCCCGGTCACATCGGTCCGGAACGAAAATTTCGAGCTATCCACACGTTAGGCACACCACCGTGTAGCTGGCATGCTAAAACACGCTGCTGTGTGCTCAAAGTGTACGGTCGTCGTGTCCGTTCTCGAGATAATAGAGAAGAACTGTTCGATACGTGCCGAAAGTTCAAAGTCCCAGCGGCGTGATGCTTCCCGGTCACATCGGTCCGGAACGAAAATTTCGAGCTATCCACACGTTAGGCACACCACCGTGTAGCTGGCATGCTAAAACACGCTGCTGTGTGCTCAAAGTGTACGGTCGTCGTGTCCGTTCTCGAGATAATAGAGAAGAACTGTTCGATACGTGCCGAAAGTTTCAAAGTCCCAGCGGCGTGTTGCTTCCCGGTCACATCGGTCCGG
>NW_027479713.1:17500-75042 GCF_051014685.1 Ptiloglossa arizonensis
CACGTTAGGCACACCACCGTGTAGCTGGCATGCTAAAACACGCTGCTGTGTGCTCAAAGTGTACGGTCGTCGTGTCCGTTCTCGAGATAATAGAGAAGAACTGTTCGATACGTGCCGAAAGTTTCAAAGTCCCAGCGGCGTGTTGCTTCCCGGTCACATCGGTCCGGAACGAAAATTTCGAGCTATCCACACGTTAGGCACACCACCGTGTAGCTGGCATGCTAAAACACGCTGCTGTGTGCTCAAAGTGTACGGTCGTCGTGTCCGTTCTCGAGATAATAGAGAAGAACTGTTCGATACGTGCCGAAAGTTTCAAAGTCCCAGCGGCGTGTTGCTTCCCGGTCACATCGGTCCGGAACGAAAATTTCGAGCTATCCACACGTTAGGCACACCACCGTGTAGCTGGCATGCTAAAACACGCTGCTGTGTGCTCAAAGTGTACGGTCGTCGTGTCCGTTCTCGAGATAATAGAGAAGAACTGTTCGATACGTGCCGAAAGTTTCAAAGTCCCAGCGGCGTGTTGCTTCCCGGTCACATCGGTCCGGAACGAAAATTTCGAGCTATCCACACGTTAGGCACACCACCGTGTAGCTGGCATGCTAAAACACGCTGCTGTGTGCTCAAAGTGTACGGTCGTCGTGTCCGTTCTCGAGATAATAGAGAAGAACTGTTCGATACGTGCCGAAAGTTTCAAAGTCCCAGCGGCGTTCCCTCAGGGGCTGTAGCTTGTTGCTACAGTACGGGACTGGCAAACCCGAGGTGCCCGATGCCAAACCACACCGTAAGACTCCTGTTGGTCGTCGCAACGACCCACTCCCAATTCCTCTTTTGGCTTTGAGAGTGGTACGTGACGGCAGGAGGGACGGGGGCCTTGGCTTTACCGCCCGGGCCGCGAGGATGGTAACTCTATAAATTGCCCTCCAATCCTAAGCTACGGTGCGCGGTGATGGGATGCGTGGTTGGGGGGGAGGCCCCAATCCCAAGCGGCCAACTCCGGGGTACCTGCCGACCCCCCGGAGTATTTAGGCCTGCCCGGGTATGGCGGCTCTGCCCGGGTCGACTTACTTTCCGACCTACGCGTGGGAAAAAAAATGAGTAATATGCCAAAAAAGAAAAAAGGGGGAGGGGGGTCGGAGCGAGTGGCGCGAAGTGTGGCGACGGAGGGGGCACTCGTGCCCCACCGGGCGCCGTTCGAGGAGGGGGACGAGACGGCGTCGGTCTCGTCCCTGGCGTCCGCGACCAGCGCCGCGGGCGTAAAGAGGCGCAGGACGGTGGAGGGGCGGAGGACGGAGGAAGCTCCGTCCACGTCCGCTGCTCCACCGTTGCTCACGGTGAGCGACGGGGAGGAGGACCTCAGGGACGAGGATACGGCCCATGTATCGGCCCGTATTGCCTCGTCCCTGAGGTCTATTGAGAAGGTGGCCACCACCTCGCGGGGGCTGACTACAGCCTCCGCGAGGTCGGTTGGCCAGGCCGCGACGGAGGCGCGGAGGGCTCTCCAGGAGCTGGAACGACGTGTCCCAGCTGCCTTGGAGAGCACGAACGCCCAGCTAAGGCAGCGTGTGGAGGCGCTGCAAGACGAGCTGGCGTGCTCGCGGAGGGAGACGGACGCCCTTAGGAGGCGCCCGCATCCGGGGCCGACGGGCGACTGCACGTGTGGGAGGGGGAAGGCGGGAGCTCCCCCCACACCAGCGACGTCCATGAGGAGCATCGAGCTCCTCATGGACGCCAAGATGGCGGCCATGATGGCCGTCATCCGCGGCGAAATCCGGGCGGCGCTTCGCCCCAAGGGCGGAGCGCCGGCGGGACCGAGGACCGGGCCCGGGAAACAACCGGGGGGCGGGGAACCGCAGGGGGGGACCATCGCGGTTCCGGGCCCTGCGGCAAAGACGAAGGGCAGGGGTGCCGTGGTGGGGGCGACGGCGGGGGCACAAATGCCTCCGCCGCCGCCCCCATCCGGTCCCTTGTGGACCGAAGTGCTGGGCCGAAGGGCGGGAAGGACGGCGAGGAGGGCGGCCCGGGTGCCGCCGCCTCCCCCGCCGGTTGCCCCGAAGAGGGACGGAAAGGCGGGGAGGGCGAAGCCCCGTCTGGGACGCCCCCCTTCAACGGCAGCAGTTATGCTGACCGTCCCGGAGGGGGGGGGCGTCTCCTACGGGGAGGTGATGGCAGCGGCCAAGGAAAATATATCCTTGGCCGCACTCGCCATCGAGTCGGTCCGCCCGAGATGGGCGGTGACGGGGGCGCTCATGCTGCGCGTGAGCGGCCCCGACAACGCAGCCAGGGCGGACCGACTGGCCGAAAAGCTGGGCGAGGCCTTGGCACCCCGGGGTGTCAGGGTCGCCCGGCCCACAAAGAGCGCGGAGCTGCGCGTTTGTGGGCTGGACGACTCGGTCACCCGGGAGGAGGTGGCCAGGGCGCTGGCCCAGGCCGGTGGCTGCTCTGAGGGGGACATCCGGACCGGGGAGGTCCGGCGGTCCTCCTCCGGCCTGGGAGCGGTGTGGGCACGGTGCCCTCTTCCGGCTGCCCGGAAGTTAGAAGCAGTCGGGAGGATCGTGGTGGGGTGGGTGTCGGCGAGGATCGAGGTCCTCGCCCAACGCCCACTCCAGTGCTACCGCTGCCTGGAGACGGGCCATGTCAGGCAGCGGTGCACCTCCGCGGTGGACCGCAGCGGTGCTTGTTACCGCTGCGGTGCCGAAGGCCACCGCGCGAGCCACTGCGCGGCGGCCCCCAAGTGCCCGCTGTGTGCGGACATGGGGAGACCCGCCGCGCACCGAATGGGGGGGAAGCAGTGTACCCCCCCATCCCGACGAGGGCAGAGGAGGGGGGCGCCGGGGCCGCTCCCGGCGCCGGTGAGAGCGGCCCCAGCTGCGAGCGCCGCGGCGCCCGCGGACCTGGCCGCGACCGACGCGACGGCCGCAAGGAAGAGGTCGGAGGCGGCGACGGCGTTGGTGTCCGCGATGGAGGTGGACATCGGCCCCGCCGCCGTCCTCACGGAGGTGCCACCAGGAGGCGGTGAGGAGGCCATCAAATAATGGCTCCCCGCCTCCTCCTGCAGGCCAACCTCAACCACTGCCGTGCGGCGCAGGACCTGATGTGTCAGACGCTGGCGGAGTGGGGGGGTGGTCTGGCAGTCGCCGCCGAGCCGTACCGCGTCCCCGACCATCCGCATTGGATGGGGGATGCGGGCGGCTTGGTGGCGGCTGTGTGGCAGGGCGGTGACGGGTCCCCTCCGTTCTCCTTACTGGAGAACGGGGCGGGATTCGTCGCCGTCCAGTGGGGGGGAGTCGCCGTGGTGGGGTGCTACGTTTCGCCCAACTGCGGCCTTGCTGCCTTCGAGCAGTACCTGGCCGGGGTGGGGGCGTGCCTCACAAGGATTGCGCCCCGGCCGGTGCTGGTCCTGGGGGACTTCAATGCCTGGTCTGTGGCATGGGGGTCCCCCAGGACCAATCGGAGGGGCGAGGCTCTGGGCGACTGGGCGGCGGGCTTCGACCTCCGGTTGATTAACCGGGGGTCGGAGCTGACGTGCGTGCGGCGCGGGGGAGGGTCCATAGTGGATTTGACGTTTGGATCCCCCGGCGCCGCGCGTATGGTGTCCGGGTGGGACGTGGTGGTGGGGGAGGAGACATTATCGGACCACCGGTATATCCGCGTGGTCTTGACCTCCCCCGAGGCCGCCGCGGCCCCGCACCGACGCCTCCGCCCGGGAGCGGGTAGCGCCCCACCACCACCACGCAGATGGGCGCTTCGGCGCCTTGACAAGGACGTCCTGGTGGCAGCCGCTCTGGCCGAAACCTGGCCTCGACGGGAGACCAGGCTGCCCGACCTGGAGGGGGCCGTGGCTCGGCTCGGGAGCGCCATCGCGCGCATTTGCGACGCGGCGATGCCCCGGGCCGGGCCGCGGTCTCCTCGTCGGGCGGTGTACTGGTGGTCGGGCGAAATCGGGGAATTGCGGAAAGCATGCGTCCGGGCCCGACGCCAGTACACCCGCGCGCGTCGTCGGGCCGGACGGAACGGCGACGACGGCGCGCGGGCTAGGGCGGCGGAACTGTACGAGTCCTATCGCGCGGGAAAGAGGGCTCTGCAGGTCGCCATCAAACGGGCCAAGGCCCAGAGCTGGAAGGAGCTCCTCGAGACCCTCGAGCGGGATCCATGGGGGCGCCCATACCGGATAGTTCTGAATAAACTCCGTCCATGGGCGCCCCCGATCACCGAGGGTCTCGACCCCCAGCTCTTGAGGGACGTGGTCGACACGCTCTTCCCGATCGTGGGGGAGAGCGGGCCACGTCCCTCTGCGGACCCGACCACCTGGTCCGCGGAGCTGGGGGTCTCGGCTGGGGAGCTAGCCGCGGCCATCCGAAGACTCGGGGCGAAGGATACTGCCCCGGGTCCTTCGGGAGTGCCCGGCCGAGTCTTGGTCTTGGCCGCGGACGTCCTGGGTGACGGCCTCCGGGAGCTATTCGACCGCTGCCTGGAGGCCGGGCGATTCCCCTCCGCATGGAAGGTGGCCCGAATGGTCCTCCTCCGGAAAGAGGGTAGGCCCGCGGACTCTCCGTCCGCGTACCGGCCGATTTGCCTGCTCGACGATGTGGGCAAGCTCCTGGAAAGAGTCGTGGCGGCCCGCATCGTCGGGCACCTGTCGCGGGGTGGGCCCGGGCTGGCGGAGTGCCAGTTCGGGTTCCGGGAGGGCCGGTCGACGATCGACGCGATTCGACGCGTCCGGTCCCTCTCGGCCTCGGCGGTCTCCCGGGGTGGGGTGGCATTGGCGGTGTCCTTGGACATCGCCAATGCGTTTAACACCCTACCCTGGGAGGCGATTAGGCGGGGGCTTGAGGAACATCGAGTCCCCGCCTACCTTAGGGCAGTCGTCGAGGACTACCTCCGCGACAGGTGGATCGAGTATCCGGGCCGGTGCGGGACGGAGAGGAGAGCGGTGTACTCCGGGGTTCCGCAGGGGTCGGTGTTAGGACCCCTGCTGTGGAACCTCGGGTACGACACCGTCCTGCGGGCCGAAGACCTCCCCGACGGCGTCAGTCTGACGTGCTACGCGGACGACACCTTGTTGTTGGCCGTCGGGGGGGGACTGGAGGGGGGCTGTTCGGGCCGCCGAGGACGGTGCCCGGCGCGTCGTCTCCCGGATCAGGGGGATCGGTTTGGAGGTGGCTCTCCACAAAACCGAGGTACTCGGGATGTATAGACCCCGGGGAGAGCCGCCTCCCCCCCTGATCCGGGTGGGTGAGACAGACGTCGAGGTGAGGTCTCAGATGAAATATCTGGGACTTCGCCTCGACAGCCACTGGCGCTTCGAGGGTCATTTCCGGGCCCTGGCCCCGCGGTTGGAGGGGATAGTTGGCGCTTTGGGCCGTATCCTCCCCAACCTGCGGGGCCCGAGTGACCGGGTTCGCCGCCTCTACGCGGGAATGGTCCACTCGGTGGCCCTATACGGGGCCCCCGTTTGGGCGGGCGACCTGGCCGCCTCCCGGCGCAGCAAGGTATTGCTGCGCCGGGTTCAAAGGCGGCTTGCATTGCGGATCGCCCGGGGGTACCGGACCGTTTCGTATGAGGCGGCGAGCGTCCTGTCAGGGCTACCCCCGGCGGACTTGATCGCGGGCGCGCATGCGGCTTTCTACGAGGGCCGCATGCGCGCCCGCGAGGATGGGGTGGTCCTGGCGGGATGCGAGGTGGAGGCCCTCAGGCGCCAGGCCCGGGAGTCCATGCTGCAGCTTTGGCAGCAGCGGCTGGCCGAGCCGTTGTTCGGCCAGAGGACTGTCCGGGCTATCCGGCCGGTCCTGTTTGAGTGGCTGGGTAGGCGCTTCGGCTCACTCACCTACCGGTTGGTGCAGGTGCTGTCCGGGCACGGATGCTTCGGACAGTACCTGTGCCGGATCGGTGTGGAGGAGGCGGCGCGCTGCTGGCACTGTCCAGCGGACGAGGACACGGCGCAACACACCCTCGAGGTGTGTCCGGCCTGGGGGGTGGAGCGCCGTGTCCTCACGGCCGTGATTGGGGCGGACCTATCGCTGCCGGGCGTGGTACAGGCCATGCTCGGCAGCGAGACGAAGTGGCGGGCCGTGTCCTCCTTCTGCGAGGAGGTAATCTCGCAGAAGGAGGCCGCGAGCCGCATTCGCGAGAGCGGGCGTCCGCGAGCGAGGCCCCGTCCGAGGCCGGGGGCGGGTGGGCCTCCGGAAGGGCCGGGGAGGCCACCCTGAGAGCGGCGGGCGGGGGTGCGTAGCCCTTGAGGCTCGTGCCACCGCCCGTCGTGTGAAGGGTGGGAAGAGTAAGGGACGGCGACGCTCTCGAGGGCGGAGAGGCCAGAGCCGCCCTCGGGAGCGTACGGCCGGGTGCGGCCGCGCCGACGGCACGGTCCCAGGGCCGTGCCTCCGGCGCGGCTATGGGGGCCGTGGGCGGTCGCGAGTGTGGGACTCGCGGCCGCCCTCGGGCGGCCCCCGGGAGTGGGACGTCGGAGCAGTGTGGCCCTGCTCCGACGTCGGGCGCCAGAGCGCCGAGGAGAAAACAGGGAAGGGAGGGTGAAGTACCCCCTCCCTTCCCTGGAACGGGAGGACACGGGCGCGAGAGCCCTGCACGGGGGAGCACCTGATGTTATGATGTCTTCGGTCCCAGGTGCTCCCCCTGCATAGTGCGAGGATGGCCACCGTGGTGGGTTTTAGTGGGTAGGTCCCGCGCCCGATGGGTTTCCTCCGGGCGCGGGGAATCCCACACTCCCCCCGCCCCTCCCCAGGCGGCGGGGGGGTCTTTCGAAGATTTCCCCCACGTTAAAATAAAAAAAAAAAAAAAAAAAAAAAAGTCCCAGCGGCGTGATGCTTCCCGGTCACATCGGTCCGGAACGAAAATTTCGAGCTATCCACACGTTAGGCACACCACCGTGTAGCTGGCATGCTAAAACACGCTGCTGTGTGCTCAAAGTGTACGGTCGTCGTGTCCGTTCTCGAGATAATAGAGAAGAACTGTTCGATACGTGCCGAAAGTTTCAAAGTCCCAGCGGCGTGTTGCTTCCCGGTCACATCGGTCCGGAACGAAAATTTCGAGCTATCCACACGTTAGGCACACCACCGTGTAGCTGGCATGCTAAAACACGCTGCTGTGTGCTCAAAGTGTACGGTCGTCGTGTCCGTTCTCGAGATAATAGAGAAGAACTGTTCGATACGTGCCGAAAGTTTCAAAGTCCCAGCGGCGTGTTGTTTCCCGGTCACATCGGTCCGGAACGAAAATTTCGAGCTATCCACACGTTAGGCACACCACCGTGTAGCTGGCATGCTAAAACACGCTGCTGTGTGCTCAAAGTGTACGGTCGTCGTGTCCGTTCTCGAGATAATAGAGAAGAACTGTTCGATACGTGCCGAAAGTTTCAAAGTCCCAGCGGCGTGTTGCTTCCCGGTCACATCGGTCCGGAACGAAAATTTCGAGCTATCCACACGTTAGGCACACCACCGTGTAGCTGGCATGCTAAAACACGCTGCTGTGTGCTCAAAGTGTACGGTCGTCGTGTCCGTTCTCGAGATAATAGAGAAGAACTGTTCGATACGTGCCGAAAGTTTCAAGTCCCAGCGGCGTGATGCTTCCCGGTCACATCGGTCCGGAACGAAAATCTCGAGCTATCCACACGTTAGGCACACCACCGTGT
This sequence comes from Ptiloglossa arizonensis, assembly GCF_051014685.1. Classification (NCBI taxonomy): domain Eukaryota; kingdom Metazoa; phylum Arthropoda; class Insecta; order Hymenoptera; family Colletidae; genus Ptiloglossa; species Ptiloglossa arizonensis. The sequence goes on from NW_027479713.1 coordinate 25,140, forward strand.
AGCTGGCATGCTAAAACACGCTGCTGTGTGCTCAAAGTGTACGGTCGTCGTGTCCGTTCTCGAGATAATAGAGAAGAACTGTTCGATACGTGCCGAAAGTTTCAAAGTCCCAGCGGCGTGTTGCTTCCCGGTCACATCGGTCCGGAACGAAAATTTCGAGCTATCCACACGTTAGGCACACCACCGTGTAGCTGGCATGCTAAAACACGCTGCTGTGTGCTCAAAGTGTACGGTCGTCGTGTCCGTTCTCGAGATAATAGAGAAGAACTGTTCGATACGTGCCGAAAGTTTCAAAGTCCCAGCGGCGTGTTGCTTCCCGGTCACATCGGTCCGGAACGAAAATTTCGAGCTATCCACACGTTAGGCACACCACCGTGTAGCTGGCATGCTAAAACACGCTGCTGTGTGCTCAAAGTGTACGGTCGTCGTGTCCGTTCTCGAGATAATAGAGAAGAACTGTTCGATACGTGCCGAAAGTTTCAAAGTCCCAGCGGCGTGTTGCTTCCCGGTCACATCGGTCCGGAACGAAAATTTCGAGCTATCCACACGTTAGGCACACCACCGTGTAGCTGGCATGCTAAAACACGCTGCTGTGTGCTCAAAGTGTACGGTCGTCGTGTCCGTTCTCGAGATAATAGAGAAGAACTGTTCGATACGTGCCGAAAGTTTCAAAGTCCCAGCGGCGTGTTGCTTCCCGGTCACATCGGTCCGGAACGAAAATTTCGAGCTATCCACACGTTAGGCACACCACCGTGTAGCTGGCATGCTAAAACACGCTGCTGTGTGCTCAAAGTGTACGGTCGTCGTGTCCGTTCTCGAGATAATAGAGAAGAACTGTTCGATACGTGCCGAAAGTTTCAAAGTCCCAGCGGCGTGATGCTTCCCGGTCACATCGGTCCGGAACGAAAATTTCGAGCTATCCACACGTTAGGCACACCACCGTGTAGCTGGCATGCTAAAACACGCTGCTGTGTGCTCAAAGTGTACGGTCGTCGTGTCCGTTCTCGAGATAATAGAGAAGAACTGTTCGATACGTGCCGAAAGTTTCAAAGTCCCAGCGGCGTGTTGCTTCCCGGTCACATCGGTCCGGAACGAAAATTTCGAGCTATCCACACGTTAGGCACACCACCGTGTAGCTGGCATGCTAAAACACGCTGCTGTGTGCTCAAAGTGTACGGTCGTCGTGTCCGTTCTCGAGATAATAGAGAAGAACTGTTCGATACGTGCCGAAAGTTTCAAAGTCCCAGCGGCGTGATGCTTCCCGGTCACATCGGTCCGGAACGAAAATCTCGAGCTATCCACACGTTAGGCACACCACCGTGTAGCTGGCATGCTAAAACACGCTGCTGTGTGCTCAAAGTGTACGGTCGTCGTGTCCGTTCTCGAGATAATAGAGAAGAACTGTTCGATACGTGCCGAAAGTTTCAAAGTCCCAGCGGCGTGTTGCTTCCCGGTCACATCGGTCCGGAACGAAAATTTCGAGCTATCCACACGTTAGGCACACCACCGTGTAGCTGGCATGCTAAAACACGCTGCTGTGTGCTCAAAGTGTACGGTCGTCGTGTCCGTTCTCGAGATAATAGAGAAGAACTGTTCGATACGTGCCGAAAGTTTCAAAGTCCCAGCGGCGTGTTGCTTCCCGGTCACATCGGTCCGGAACGAAAATTTCGAGCTATCCACACGTTAGGCACACCACCGTGTAGCTGGCATGCTAAAACACGCTGCTGTGTGCTCAAAGTGTACGGTCGTCGTGTCCGTTCTCGAGATAATAGAGAAGAACTGTTCGATACGTGCCGAAAGTTTCAAAGTCCCAGCGGCGTGTTGCTTCCCGGTCACATCGGTCCGGAACGAAAATTTCGAGCTATCCACACGTTAGGCACACCACCGTGTAGCTGGCATGCTAAAACACGCTGCTGTGTGCTCAAAGTGTACGGTCGTCGTGTCCGTTCTCGAGATAATAGAGAAGAACTGTTCGATACGTGCCGAAAGTTTCAAAGTCCCAGCGGCGTGTTGCTTCCCGGTCACATCGGTCCGGAACGAAAATTTCGAGCTATCCACACGTTAGGCACACCACCGTGTAGCTGGCATGCTAAAACACGCTGCTGTGTGCTCAAAGTGTACGGTCGTCGTGTCCGTTCTCGAGATAATAGAGAAGAACTGTTCGATACGTGCCGAAAGTTTCAAAGTCCCAGCGGCGTGATGCTTCCCGGTCACATCGGTCCGGAACGAAAATCTCGAGCTATCCACACGTTAGGCACACCACCGTGTAGCTGGCATGCTAAAACACGCTGCTGTGTGCTCAAAGTGTACGGTCGTCGTGTCCGTTCTCGAGATAATAGAGAAGAACTGTTCGATACGTGCCGAAAGTTTCAAAGTCCCAGCGGCGTGTTGCTTCCCGGTCACATCGGTCCGGAACGAAAATTTCGAGCTATCCACACGTTAGGCACACCACCGTGTAGCTGGCATGCTAAAACACGCTGCTGTGTGCTCAAAGTGTACGGTCGTCGTGTCCGTTCTCGAGATAATAGAGAAGAACTGTTCGATACGTGCCGAAAGTTTCAAAGTCCCAGCGGCGTGTTGCTTCCCGGTCACATCGGTCCGGAACGAAAATTTCGAGCTATCCACACGTTAGGCACACCACCGTGTAGCTGGCATGCTAAAACACGCTGCTGTGTGCTCAAAGTGTACGGTCGTCGTGTCCGTTCTCGAGATAATAGAGAAGAACTGTTCGATACGTGCCGAAAGTTTCAAAGTCCCAGCGGCGTGTTGCTTCCCGGTCACATCGGTCCGGAACGAAAATTTCGAGCTATCCACACGTTAGGCACACCACCGTGTAGCTGGCATGCTAAAACACGCTGCTGTGTGCTCAAAGTGTACGGTCGTCGTGTCCGTTCTCGAGATAATAGAGAAGAACTGTTCGATACGTGCCGAAAGTTTCAAAGTCCCAGCGGCGTGTTGTTTCCCGGTCACATCGGTCCGGAACGAAAATTTCGAGCTATCCACACGTTAGGCACACCACCGTGTAGCTGGCATGCTAAAACACGCTGCTGTGTGCTCAAAGTGTACGGTCGTCGTGTCCGTTCTCGAGATAATAGAGAAGAACTGTTCGATACGTGCCGAAAGTTTCAAAGTCCCAGCGGCGTGTTGCTTCCCGGTCACATCGGTCCGGAACGAAAATTTCGAGCTATCCACACGTTAGGCACACCACCGTGTAGCTGGCATGCTAAAACACGCTGCTGTGTGCTCAAAGTGTACGGTCGTCGTGTCCGTTCTCGAGATAATAGAGAAGAACTGTTCGATACGTGCCGAAAGTTTCAAAGTCCCAGCGGCGTGTTGCTTCCCGGTCACATCGGTGCGGAACGAAAATTTCGAGCTATCCACACGTTAGGCACACCACCGTGTAGCTGGCATGCTAAAACACGCTGCTGTGTGCTCAAAGTGTACGGTCGTCGTGTCCGTTCTCGAGATAATAGAGAAGAACTGTTCGATACGTGCCGAAAGTTTCAAAGTCCCAGCGGCGTGATGCTTCCCGGTCACATCGGTCCGGAACGAAAATTTCGAGCTATCCACACGTTAGGCACACCACCGTGTAGCTGGCATGCTAAAACACGCTGCTGTGTGCTCAAAGTGTACGGTCGTCGTGTCCGTTCTCGAGATAATAGAGAAGAACTGTTCGATACGTGCCGAAAGTTTCAAAGTCCCAGCGGCGTGTTGCTTCCCGGTCACATCGGTCCGGAACGAAAATTTCGAGCTATCCACACGTTAGGCACACCACCGTGTAGCTGGCATGCTAAAACACGCTGCTGTGTGCTCAAAGTGTACGGTCGTCGTGTCCGTTCTCGAGATAATAGAGAAGAACTGTTCGATACGTGCCGAAAGTTTCAAAGTCCCAGCGGCGTGATGCTTCCCGGTCACATCGGTCCGGAACGAAAATCTCGAGCTATCCACACGTTAGGCACACCACCGTGTAGCTGGCATGCTAAAACACGCTGCTGTGTGCTCAAAGTGTACGGTCGTCGTGTCCGTTCTCGAGATAATAGAGAAGAACTGTTCGATACGTGCCGAAAGTTTCAAAGTCCCAGCGGCGTGTTGCTTCCCGGTCACATCGGTCCGGAACGAAAATTTCGAGCTATCCACACGTTAGGCACACCACCGTGTAGCTGGCATGCTAAAACACGCTGCTGTGTGCTCAAAGTGTACGGTCGTCGTGTCCGTTCTCGAGATAATAGAGAAGAACTGTTCGATACGTGCCGAAAGTTTCAAAGTCCCAGCGGCGTGTTGCTTCCCGGTCACATCGGTCCGGAACGAAAATTTCGAGCTATCCACACGTTAGGCACACCACCGTGTAGCTGGCATGCTAAAACACGCTGCTGTGTGCTCAAAGTGTACGGTCGTCGTGTCCGTTCTCGAGATAATAGAGAAGAACTGTTCGATACGTGCCGAAAGTTTCAAAGTCCCAGCGGCGTGTTGCTTCCCGGTCACATCGGTCCGGAACGAAAATTTCGAGCTATCCACACGTTAGGCACACCACCGTGTAGCTGGCATGCTAAAACACGCTGCTGTGTGCTCAAAGTGTACGGTCGTCGTGTCCGTTCTCGAGATAATAGAGAAGAACTGTTCGATACGTGCCGAAAGTTTCAAAGTCCCAGCGGCGTGATGCTTCCCGGTCACATCGGTCCGGAACGAAAATCTCGAGCTATCCACACGTTAGGCACACCACCGTGTAGCTGGCATGCTAAAACACGCTGCTGTGTGCTCAAAGTGTACGGTCGTCGTGTCCGTTCTCGAGATAATAGAGAAGAACTGTTCGATACGTGCCGAAAGTTTCAAAGTCCCAGCGGCGTGTTGCTTCCCGGTCACATCGGTCCGGAACGAAAATTTCGAGCTATCCACACGTTAGGCACACCACCGTGTAGCTGGCATGCTAAAACACGCTGCTGTGTGCTCAAAGTGTACGGTCGTCGTGTCCGTTCTCGAGATAATAGAGAAGAACTGTTCGATACGTGCCGAAAGTTTCAAAGTCCCAGCGGCGTGTTGCTTCCCGGTCACATCGGTCCGGAACGAAAATTTCGAGCTATCCACACGTTAGGCACACCACCGTGTAGCTGGCATGCTAAAACACGCTGCTGTGTGCTCAAAGTGTACGGTCGTCGTGTCCGTTCTCGAGATAATAGAGAAGAACTGTTCGATACGTGCCGAAAGTTTCAAAGTCCCAGCGGCGTGTTGCTTCCCGGTCACATCGGTCCGGAACGAAAATTTCGAGCTATCCACACGTTAGGCACACCACCGTGTAGCTGGCATGCTAAAACACGCTGCTGTGTGCTCAAAGTGTACGGTCGTCGTGTCCGTTCTCGAGATAATAGAGAAGAACTGTTCGATACGTGCCGAAAGTTTCAAAGTCCCAGCGGCGTGTTGTTTCCCGGTCACATCGGTCCGGAACGAAAATTTCGAGCTATCCACACGTTAGGCACACCACCGTGTAGCTGGCATGCTAAAACACGCTGCTGTGTGCTCAAAGTGTACGGTCGTCGTGTCCGTTCTCGAGATAATAGAGAAGAACTGTTCGATACGTGCCGAAAGTTTCAAAGTCCCAGCGGCGTGTTGCTTCCCGGTCACATCGGTCCGGAACGAAAATTTCGAGCTATCCACACGTTAGGCACACCACCGTGTAGCTGGCATGCTAAAACACGCTGCTGTGTGCTCAAAGTGTACGGTCGTCGTGTCCGTTCTCGAGATAATAGAGAAGAACTGTTCGATACGTGCCGAAAGTTTCAAAGTCCCAGCGGCGTGTTGCTTCCCGGTCACATCGGTCCGGAACGAAAATTTCGAGCTATCCACACGTTAGGCACACCACCGTGTAGCTGGCATGCTAAAACACGCTGCTGTGTGCTCAAAGTGTACGGTCGTCGTGTCCGTTCTCGAGATAATAGAGAAGAACTGTTCGATACGTGCCGAAAGTTTCAAAGTCCCAGCGGCGTGATGCTTCCCGGTCACATCGGTCCGGAACGAAAATTTCGAGCTATCCACACGTTAGGCACACCACCGTGTAGCTGGCATGCTAAAACACGCTGCTGTGTGCTCAAAGTGTACGGTCGTCGTGTCCGTTCTCGAGATAATAGAGAAGAACTGTTCGATACGTGCCGAAAGTTTCAAAGTCCCAGCGGCGTGTTGCTTCCCGGTCACATCGGTCCGGAACGAAAATTTCGAGCTATCCACACGTTAGGCACACCACCGTGTAGCTGGCATGCTAAAACACGCTGCTGTGTGCTCAAAGTGTACGGTCGTCGTGTCCGTTCTCGAGATAATAGAGAAGAACTGTTCGATACGTGCCGAAAGTTTCAAAGTCCCAGCGGCGTGATGCTTCCCGGTCACATCGGTCCGGAACGAAAATCTCGAGCTATCCACACGTTAGGCACACCACCGTGTAGCTGGCATGCTAAAACACGCTGCTGTGTGCTCAAAGTGTACGGTCGTCGTGTCCGTTCTCGAGATAATAGAGAAGAACTGTTCGATACGTGCCGAAAGTTTCAAAGTCCCAGCGGCGTGTTGCTTCCCGGTCACATCGGTCCGGAACGAAAATTTCGAGCTATCCACACGTTAGGCACACCACCGTGTAGCTGGCATGCTAAAACACGCTGCTGTGTGCTCAAAGTGTACGGTCGTCGTGTCCGTTCTCGAGATAATAGAGAAGAACTGTTCGATACGTGCCGAAAGTTTCAAAGTCCCAGCGGCGTGTTGCTTCCCGGTCACATCGGTCCGGAACGAAAATTTCGAGCTATCCACACGTTAGGCACACCACCGTGTAGCTGGCATGCTAAAACACGCTGCTGTGTGCTCAAAGTGTACGGTCGTCGTGTCCGTTCTCGAGATAATAGAGAAGAACTGTTCGATACGTGCCGAAAGTTTCAAAGTCCCAGCGGCGTGTTGCTTCCCGGTCACATCGGTCCGGAACGAAAATTTCGAGCTATCCACACGTTAGGCACACCACCGTGTAGCTGGCATGCTAAAACACGCTGCTGTGTGCTCAAAGTGTACGGTCGTCGTGTCCGTTCTCGAGATAATAGAGAAGAACTGTTCGATACGTGCCGAAAGTTTCAAAGTCCCAGCGGCGTGTTGCTTCCCGGTCACATCGGTCCGGAACGAAAATTTCGAGCTATCCACACGTTAGGCACACCACCGTGTAGCTGGCATGCTAAAACACGCTGCTGTGTGCTCAAAGTGTACGGTCGTCGTGTCCGTTCTCGAGATAATAGAGAAGAACTGTTCGATACGTGCCGAAAGTTTCAAAGTCCCAGCGGCGTGATGCTTCCCGGTCACATCGGTCCGGAACGAAAATCTCGAGCTATCCACACGTTAGGCACACCACCGTGTAGCTGGCATGCTAAAACACGCTGCTGTGTGCTCAAAGTGTACGGTCGTCGTGTCCGTTCTCGAGATAATAGAGAAGAACTGTTCGATACGTGCCGAAAGTTTCAAAGTCCCAGCGGCGTGTTGCTTCCCGGTCACATCGGTCCGGAACGAAAATTTCGAGCTATCCACACGTTAGGCACACCACCGTGTAGCTGGCATGCTAAAACACGCTGCTGTGTGCTCAAAGTGTACGGTCGTCGTGTCCGTTCTCGAGATAATAGAGAAGAACTGTTCGATACGTGCCGAAAGTTTCAAAGTCCCAGCGGCGTGTTGCTTCCCGGTCACATCGGTCCGGAACGAAAATTTCGAGCTATCCACACGTTAGGCACACCACCGTGTAGCTGGCATGCTAAAACACGCTGCTGTGTGCTCAAAGTGTACGGTCGTCGTGTCCGTTCTCGAGATAATAGAGAAGAACTGTTCGATACGTGCCGAAAGTTTCAAAGTCCCAGCGGCGTGTTGCTTCCCGGTCACATCGGTCCGGAACGAAAATTTCGAGCTATCCACACGTTAGGCACACCACCGTGTAGCTGGCATGCTAAAACACGCTGCTGTGTGCTCAAAGTGTACGGTCGTCGTGTCCGTTCTCGAGATAATAGAGAAGAACTGTTCGATACGTGCCGAAAGTTTCAAAGTCCCAGCGGCGTGTTGCTTCCCGGTCACATCGGTCCGGAACGAAAATTTCGAGCTATCCACACGTTAGGCACACCACCGTGTAGCTGGCATGCTAAAACACGCTGCTGTGTGCTCAAAGTGTACGGTCGTCGTGTCCGTTCTCGAGATAATAGAGAAGAACTGTTCGATACGTGCCGAAAGTTTCAAAGTCCCAGCGGCGTGTTGCTTCCCGGTCACATCGGTCCGGAACGAAAATTTCGAGCTATCCACACGTTAGGCACACCACCGTGTAGCTGGCATGCTAAAACACGCTGCTGTGTGCTCAAAGTGTACGGTCGTCGTGTCCGTTCTCGAGATAATAGAGAAGAACTGTTCGATACGTGCCGAAAGTTTCAAAGTCCCAGCGGCGTGATGCTTCCCGGTCACATCGGTCCGGAACGAAAATTTCGAGCTATCCACACGTTAGGCACACCACCGTGTAGCTGGCATGCTAAAACACGCTGCTGTGTGCTCAAAGTGTACGGTCGTCGTGTCCGTTCTCGAGATAATAGAGAAGAACTGTTCGATACGTGCCGAAAGTTTCAAAGTCCCAGCGGCGTGTTGCTTCCCGGTCACATCGGTCCGGAACGAAAATTTCGAGCTATCCACACGTTAGGCACACCACCGTGTAGCTGGCATGCTAAAACACGCTGCTGTGTGCTCAAAGTGTACGGTCGTCGTGTCCGTTCTCGAGATAATAGAGAAGAACTGTTCGATACGTGCCGAAAGTTTCAAAGTCCCAGCGGCGTGATGCTTCCCGGTCACATCGGTCCGGAACGAAAATTTCGAGCTATCCACACGTTAGGCACACCACCGTGTAGCTGGCATGCTAAAACACGCTGCTGTGTGCTCAAAGTGTACGGTCGTCGTGTCCGTTCTCGAGATAATAGAGAAGAACTGTTCGATACGTGCCGAAAGTTTCAAAGTCCCAGCGGCGTGTTGCTTCCCGGTCACATCGGTCCGGAACGAAAATTTCGAGCTATCCACACGTTAGGCACACCACCGTGTAGCTGGCATGCTAAAACACGCTGCTGTGTGCTCAAAGTGTACGGTCGTCGTGTCCGTTGTCGAGATAATAGAGAAGAACTGTTCGATACGTGCCGAAAGTTTCAAAGTCCCAGCGGCGTGATGCTTCCCGGTCACATCGGTCCGGAACGAAAATTTCGAGCTATCCACACGTTAGGCACACCACCGTGTAGCTGGCATGCTAAAACACGCTGCTGTGTGCTCAAAGTGTACGGTCGTCGTGTCCGTTCTCGAGATAATAGAGAAGAACTGTTCGATACGTGCCGAAAGTTTCAAAGTCCCAGCGGCGTGTTGCTTCCCGGTCACATCGGTCCGGAACGAAAATTTCGAGCTATCCACACGTTAGGCACACCACCGTGTAGCTGGCATGCTAAAACACGCTGCTGTGTGCTCAAAGTGTACGGTCGTCGTGTCCGTTCTCGAGATAATAGAGAAGAACTGTTCGATACGTGCCGAAAGTTTCAAAGTCCCAGCGGCGTGATGCTTCCCGGTCACATCGGTCCGGAACGAAAATTTCGAGCTATCCACACGTTAGGCACACCACCGTGTAGCTGGCATGCTAAAACACGCTGCTGTGTGCTCAAAGTGTACGGTCGTCGTGTCCGTTCTCGAGATAATAGAGAAGAACTGTTCGATACGTGCCGAAAGTTTCAAAGTCCCAGCGGCGGCGCCCCACCACCACCACGCAGATGGGCGCTTCGGCGCCTTGACAAGGACGTCCTGGTGGCAGCCGCTCTGGCCGAAACCTGGCCTCGACGGGAGACCAGGCTGCCCGACCTGGAGGGGGCCGTGGCTCGGCTCGGGAGCGCCATCGCGCGCATTTGCGACGCGGCGATGCCCCGGGCCGGGCCGCGGTCTCCTCGTCGGGCGGTGTACTGGTGGTCGGGCGAAATCGGGGAATTGCGGAAAGCATGCGTCCGGGCCCGACGCCAGTACACCCGCGCGCGTCGTCGGGCCGGACGGAACGGCGACGACGGCGCGCGGGCTAGGGCGGCGGAACTGTACGAGTCCTATCGCGCGGGAAAGAGGGCTCTGCAGGTCGCCATCAAACGGGCCAAGGCCCAGAGCTGGAAGGAGCTCCTCGAGACCCTCGAGCGGGATCCATGGGGGCGCCCATACCGGATAGTTCTGAATAAACTCCGGCCATGGGCGCCCCCGATCACCGAGGGTCTCGACCCCCAGCTCTTGAGGGACGTGGTCGACACGCTCTTCCCGATCGTGGGGGAGAGCGGGCCACGTCCCTCTGCGGACCCGACCACCTGGTCCGCGGAGCTGGGGGTCTCGGCTGGGGAGCTAGCCGCGGCCATCCGAAGACTCGGGGCGAAGGATACTGCCCCGGGTCCTTCGGGAGTGCCCGGCCGAGTCTTGGTCTTGGCCGCGGACGTCCTGGGTGACGGCCTCCGGGAGCTATTCGACCGCTGCCTGGAGGCCGGGCGATTCCCCTCCGCATGGAAGGTGGCCCGAATGGTCCTCCTCCGGAAAGAGGGTAGGCCCGCGGACTCTCCGTCCGCGTACCGGCCGATTTGCCTGCTCGACGATGTGGGCAAGCTCCTGGAAAGAGTCGTGGCGGCCCGCATCGTCGGGCACCTGTCGCGGGGTGGGCCCGGGCTGGCGGAGTGCCAGTTCGGGTTCCGGGAGGGCCGGTCGACGATCGACGCGATTCGACGCGTCCGGTCCCTCTCGGCCTCGGCGGTCTCCCGGGGTGGGGTGGCATTGGCGGTGTCCTTGGACATCGCCAATGCGTTTAACACCCTACCCTGGGAGGCGATTAGGCGGGGGCTTGAGGAACATCGAGTCCCCGCCTACCTTAGGGCAGTCGTCGAGGACTACCTCCGCGACAGGTGGATCGAGTATCCGGGCCGGTGCGGGACGGAGAGGAGAGCGGTGTACTCCGGGGTTCCGCAGGGGTCGGTGTTAGGACCCCTGCTGTGGAACCTCGGGTACGACACCGTCCTGCGGGCCGAAGACCTCCCCGACGGCGTCAGTCTGACGTGCTACGCGGACGACACCTTGTTGTTGGCCGTCGGGGGGGACTGGAGGGGGGCTGTTCGGGCCGCCGAGGACGGTGCCCGGCGCGTCGTCTCCCGGATCAGGGGGATCGGTTTGGAGGTGGCTCTCCACAAAACCGAGGTACTCGGGATGTATAGACCCCGGGGAGAGCCGCCTCCCCCCCTGATCCGGGTGGGTGAGACAGACGTCGAGGTGAGGTCTCAGATGAAATATCTGGGACTTCGCCTCGACAGCCACTGGCGCTTCGAGGGTCATTTCCGGGCCCTGGCCCCGCGGTTGGAGGGGATAGTTGGCGCTTTGGGCCGTATCCTCCCCAACCTGCGGGGCCCGAGTGACCGGGTTCGCCGCCTCTACGCGGGAATGGTCCACTCGGTGGCCCTATACGGGGCCCCCGTTTGGGCGGGCGACCTGGCCGCCTCCCGGCGCAGCAAGGTATTGCTGCGCCGGGTTCAAAGGCGGCTTGCATTGCGGATCGCCCGGGGGTACCGGACCGTTTCGTATGAGGCGGCGAGCGTCCTGTCAGGGCTACCCCCGGCGGACTTGATCGCGGGCGCGCATGCGGCTTTCTACGAGGGCCGCATGCGCGCCCGCGAGGATGGGGTGGTCCTGGCGGGATGCGAGGTGGAGGCCCTCAGGCGCCAGGCCCGGGAGTCCATGCTGCAGCTTTGGCAGCAGCGGCTGGCCGAGCCGTTGTTCGGCCAGAGGACTGTCCGGGCTATCCGGCCGGTCCTGTTTGAGTGGCTGGGTAGGCGCTTCGGCTCACTCACCTACCGGTTGGTGCAGGTGCTGTCCGGGCACGGATGCTTCGGACAGTACCTGTGCCGGATCGGTGTGGAGGAGGCGGCGCGCTGCTGGCACTGTCCAGCGGACGAGGACACGGCGCAACACACCCTCGAGGTGTGTCCGGCCTGGGGGGTGGAGCGCCGTGTCCTCACGGCCGTGATTGGGGCGGACCTATCGCTGCCGGGCGTGGTACAGGCCATGCTCGGCAGCGAGACGAAGTGGCGGGCCGTGTCCTCCTTCTGCGAGGAGGTAATCTCGCAGAAGGAGGCCGCGAGCCGCATTCGCGAGAGCGGGCGTCCGCGAGCGAGGCCCCGTCCGAGGCCGGGGGCGGGTGGGCCTCCGGAAGGGCCGGGGAGGCCACCCTGAGAGCGGCGGGCGGGGGTGCGTAGCCCTTGAGGCTCGTGCCACCGCCCGTCGTGTGAAGGGTGGGAAGAGTAAGGGACGGCGACGCTCTCGAGGGCGGAGAGGCCAGAGCCGCCCTCGGGAGCGTACGGCCGGGTGCGGCCGCGCCGACGGCACGGTCCCAGGGCCGTGCCTCCGGCGCGGCTATGGGGGCCGTGGGCGGTCGCGAGTGTGGGACTCGCGGCCGCCCTCGGGCGGCCCCCGGGAGTGGGACGTCGGAGCAGTGTGGCCCTGCTCCGACGTCGGGCGCCAGAGCGCCGAGGAGAAAACAGGGAAGGGAGGGTGAAGTACCCCCTCCCTTCCCTGGAACGGGAGGACACGGGCGCGAGAGCCCTGCACGGGGGAGCACCTGATGTTATGATGTCTTCGGTCCCAGGTGCTCCCCCTGCATAGTGCGAGGATGGCCACCGTGGTGGGTTTTAGTGGGTAGGTCCCGCGCCCGATGGGTTTCCTCCGGGCGCGGGGAATCCCACACTCCCCCCGCCCCTCCCCAGGCGGCGGGGGGGTCTTTCGAAGATTTCCCCCACGTTAAAAAAAAAAAAAAAAAAAAAAAAAAAAAAAGTCCCAGCGGCGTGTTGCTTCCCGGTCACATCGGTCCGGAACGAAAATTTCGAGCTATCCACACGTTAGGCACACCACCGTGTAGCTGGCATGCTAAAACACGCTGCTGTGTGCTCAAAGTGTACGGTCGTCGTGTCCGTTCTCGAGATAATAGAGAAGAACTGTTCGATACGTGCCGAAAGTTTCAAAGTCCCAGCGGCGTGATGCTTCCCGGTCACATCGGTCCGGAACGAAAATCTCGAGCTATCCACACGTTAGGCACACCACCGTGTAGCTGGCATGCTAAAACACGCTGCTGTGTGCTCAAAGTGTACGGTCGTCGTGTCCGTTCTCGAGATAATAGAGAAGAACTGTTCGATACGTGCCGAAAGTTTCAAAGTCCCAGCGGCGTGTTGCTTCCCGGTCACATCGGTCCGGAACGAAAATTTCGAGCTATCCACACGTTAGGCACACCACCGTGTAGCTGGCATGCTAAAACACGCTGCTGTGTGCTCAAAGTGTACGGTCGTCGTGTCCGTTCTCGAGATAATAGAGAAGAACTGTTCGATACGTGCCGAAAGTTTCAAAGTCCCAGCGGCGTGATGCTTCCCGGTCACATCGGTCCGGAACGAAAATTTCGAGCTATCCACACGTTAGGCACACCACCGTGTAGCTGGCATGCTAAAACACGCTGCTGTGTGCTCAAAGTGTACGGTCGTCGTGTCCGTTCTCGAGATAATAGAGAAGAACTGTTCGATACGTGCCGAAAGTTTCAAAGTCCCAGCGGCGTTCCCTCAGGGGCTGTAGCTTGTTGCTACAGTACGGGACTGGCAAACCCGAGGTGCCCGATGCCAAACCACACCGTAAGACTCCTGTTGGTCGTCGCAACGACCCACTCCCAATTCCTCTTTTGGCTTTGAGAGTGGTACGTGACGGCAGGAGGGACGGGGGCCTTGGCTTTACCGCCCGGGCCGCGAGGATGGTAACTCTATAAATTGCCCTCCAATCCTAAGCTACGGTGCGCGGTGATGGGATGCGTGGTTGGGGGGGAGGCCCCAATCCCAAGCGGCCAACAACTCCGGGGTACCTGCCGACCCCCCGGAGTATTTAGGCCTGCCCGGGTATGGCGGCTCTGCCCGGGTCGACTTACGTTCCGACCAACTCGTGGGATCCAAAATGGAAAAAACTAATTCTAAAAAAAAAAAGGGGGAGGGGGGACGGTGCGTGTGGCGCGAGGGGTGGCGACGGAGGGGGCACTCGTGCCCCACCCGGCGCCGTTCGAGGAGGGGGACGAGACGGCGTCGGTCTCGTCCCTGGCGTCCGCGACCAGCGCCGCGGGCGTAAAGAGGCGCAGGACGGTGGAGGGGCGGAGGACGGAGGAAGCTCCGTCCACGTCCGCTGCTCCACCGTTGCTCACGGTGAGCGACGGGGAGGAGGACCTCAGGGACGAGGATACGGCCCATGTATCGGCCCGTATTGCCTCGTCCCTGAGGTCTATTGAGAAGGTGGCCGCCACATCGCGGGGGCTGACTACAGCCTCCGCGAGGTCGGTTGGCCAGGCCGCGACGGAGGCGCGGAGGGCTCTCCAGGAGCTGGGACGACGTGTCCCAGCTGCCTTGGAGTACACGAACGCCCAATTGAGGCAGCGTGTGGAGGCTCTGAAAGACGAGCTTGCGTGCTCGCGGAGGGAGACGGACGCCCTTAGGAGGCGCCCTCATCCGGGGCCGACGGGCGACTGCACGTGTGGGAGGGGGAAGGCGGGAGCTCCCCCCACACCAGCGACGTCCATGAGGAGCATCGAGCTCCTCATGGACGCCAAGATGGCGGCCATGATGGCCGTCATCCGCGGCGAAATCCGGGCGGCGCTTCGCCCCAAGGGCGGAGCGCCGGCGGGACCGAGGACCGGGCCCGGGAAACAACCGGGGGGCGGGGGACCGCAGGGGGGGACCATCGCGGTTCCGGGCCCTGCGGCAAAGACGAAGGGCAAGGGTGCCGTGGTGGGGGCGACGGCGGGGGCACAAATGCCTCCGCCGCCGCCCCCATCCGGTCCCTTGTGGACCGAGGTCCTGGGCCGAAGGGCGGGAAGGACGGCGAGGAGGGCGGCCCGGGTGCCGCCGCCTTCCCCGCCGGTTGCCCCGAAGAGGGACGGAAAGGCGGGGAGGGCGAAGCCCCGTCTGGGACGCCCCCCTTCAACGGCAGCAGTCATGCTGACCGTCCCGGAGGGGGGGGGCGTCTCCTACGGGGAGGTGATGGCAGCGGCCAAGGAAAAGATATCCTTGGCCGCACTCGCCATCGAGTCGGTCCGCCCGAGATGGGCGGTGACGGGGGCGCTCATGCTGCGCGTGAGCGGCCCCGACAACGCAGCCAGGGCGGACCGACTGGCCGAAAAGCTGGGCGAGGCCTTGGCACCCCGGGGTGTCAGGGTCGCCCGGCCCACAAAGAGCGCGGAGCTGCGCGTTTGTGGGCTGGACGACTCGGTCACCCGGGAGGAGGTGGCCAGGGCGCTGGCCCAGGCCGGTGGCTGCTCTGAGGGGGACATCCGGACCGGGGAGGTCCGGCGGTCCTCCACCGGCCTGGGAGCGGTGTGGGCACGGTGCCCTCTTCCGGCTGCCCGGAAGTTAGAAGCAGTCGGGAGGATCGTGGTGGGGTGGGTGTCGGCGAGGATCGAGGTCCTCGCCCAACGCCCACTCCAGTGCTACCGCTGCCTGGAGACGGGCCATGTCAGGCAGCGGTGCACCTCCGCGGTGGACCGCAGCGGTACCTGTTACCGCTGCGGTGCCGAAGGCCACCGCGCGAGCCACTGCGCGGCGGCCCCCAAGTGCCCGCTGTGTGCGGACATGGGGAGACCAGCCGCGCACCGAATGGGGGGGAAGCAATGTACCCCCCCATCCCGACGAGGGCAGAGGAGAGGGGCGCCGGGGCCGCTCCCGGCGCCGGTGAGAGCGGCCCCAGCTGCGAGCGCCGCGGCGCCCGCGGACCTGGCCGCGACCGACGCGACGGTCGCAAGGAAGAGGTCGGAGGCGGCGACGGCGTTGGTGTCCGCGATGGAGGTGGACATCGGCCCCGCCGCCGTCCTCACGGAGGTGCCACCAGGAGGCGGTGAGGAGGCCATCAAATAATGGCTCCCCGCCTCCTCCTGCAGGCCAACCTCAACCACTGCCGTGCAGCGCAGGACCTGATGTGTCAGACGCTGGCGGAGTGGGGGGGTGGTCTGGCAGTCGCCGCCGAGCCGTACCGCGTCCCCGACCATCCGCATTGGATGGGGGATGCGGCCGGCTTGGTGGCGGCTGTGTGGCAGGGCGGTGACGGGTCCCCTCCGTTCTCCTTACTGGAGAACGGGGCGGGATTCGTCGCCGTCCAGTGGGGGGGAGTCGCCGTGGTGGGGTGCTACGTTTCGCCCAACTGCGGCCTTGCTGCCTTCGAGCAGTACTTGGCCGGGGTGGGGGCGTGCCTCACAAGGATTGCGCCCCGGCCGGTGCTGGTCCTGGGGGACTTCAATGCCTGGTCTGTGGCATGGGGGTCCCCCAGGACCAATCGGAGGGGCGAGGCTCTGGGCGACTGGGCGGCGGGCTTCGACCTCCGGTTGATTAACCGGGGGTCGGAGCTGACGTGCGTGCGGCGCGGGGGAGGGTCCATAGTGGATTTGACGTTTGGATCCCCCGGCGCCGCGCGTATGGTGTCCGGGTGGGACGTGGTGGTGGGGGAGGAGACATTATCGGACCACCGGTATATCCGCGTGGTCTTGACCTCCCCCGAGGCCGCCGCGGCCCCGCACCGACACCTCCGCCCGGGAGCGGGTAGCGCCCCACCACCACCACGCAGATGGGCGCTTCGGCGCCTTGACAAGGACGTCCTGGTGGCAGCCGCTCTAGCCGAAACCTGGCCTCGACGGGAGACCAGCCTGCCCGACCTGGAGGAGGCCGTGGCTCGGCTCGGGAGCGCCGTCGCGCGCATTTGCGACGCGGCGATGCCCCGGGCCGGGCCGCGGTCTCCTCGTCGGTCGGTGTACTGGTGGTCGGGCGAAATCGGGGAATTGCGGACAGCATGCGTCCGGGCCCGACGCCAGTACACCCGCGCGCGTCGTCGGGCCGGACGGAACGGCGACGACGGCGCGCGGGCTAGGGCGGCGGAACTGTACGAGTCCTATCGCGCGGGAAAGAGGGCTCTGCAGGTCGCCATCAAACGGGCCAAGGCCCAGAGCTGGAAGGAGCTCCTCGAGACCCTCGAGCGGGATCCATGGGGGCGCCCATACCGGATAGTTCTGAATAAACTCCGGCCATGGGCCCCCCCGATCACCGAGGGTCTCGACCCCCAGCTCTTGAGGGACGTGGTCGACACGCTCTTCCCGATCGTGGGGGAGAGCGGGCCACGTCCCTCTGCGGACCCGACCACCTGGCCCGCGGAGCTGGGGGTCTCGGCTGGGGAGCTAGCCGCGGCCATCCGAAGACTCGGGGCGAAGGATACTGCCCCGGGTCCTTCGGGAGTGCCCGGCCGAGTCTTGGTCTTGGCCGCGGACGTCCTGGGTGACGGCCTCCGGGAGCTATTCGACCGCTGCCTGGAGGCCGGGCGATTCCCCTCCGCATGGAAGGTGGCCCGAATGGTCCTCCTCCGGAAAGAGGGTAGGCCCGCGGACTCTCCGTCCGCGTACCGGCCGATTTGCCTGCTCGACGATGTGGGCAAGCTCCTAGAAAGAGTCGTGGCGGCCCGCAACGTCGGGCACCTGTCGCGGGGTGGGCCCGGGCTGGCGGAGTGCCAGTTCGGGTTCCGGGAGGGCCGGTCGACGATCGACGCGATTCGACGCGTCCGGTCCCTCTCGGCCTCGGCGGTCTCCCGGGGTGGGGTGGCATTGGCGGTGTCCTTGGACATCGCCAATGCGTTTAACACCCTACCCTGGGCGGCGATTAGGCGGGGGCTTGAGGAACATCGAGTCCCCGCCTACCTTAGGGCAGTCGTCGAGGACTACCTCCGCGACAGGTGGATCGAGTATCCGGGCCGGTGCGGGACGGAGAGGAGAGCGGTGTACTCCGGGGTTCCGCAGGGGTCGGTGTTAGGACCCCTGCTGTGGAACCTCGGGTACGACACCGTCCTGCGGGCCGAAGACCTCCCCGACGGCGTCAGTCTGACGTGCTACGCGGACGACACCTTGTTGTTGGCCGTCGGGGGGGACTGGAGGGGGGCTGTTCGGGCCGCCGAGGACGGTGCCCGGCGCGTCGTCTCCCGGATCAGGGGGATCGGTTTGGAGGTGGCTCTCCACAAAACCGAGGTACTCGGGATGTATAGACCCCGGGGAGAGCCGCCTCCCCCCCTGATCCGGGTGGGTGAGACAGACGTCGAGGTGAGGTCTCAGATGAAATATCTGGGACTTCACCTCGACAGCCACTGGCGCTTCGAGGGCCATTTCCGGGCCCTGGCCCCGCGGTTGGAGGGGATAGTTGGCGCTTTGGGCCGTATCCTCCCCAACCTGCGAGGCCCGAGTGACCGGGTTCGCCGCCTCTACGCGGGAATGGTCCACTCGGTGGCCCTATACGGGGCCCCCGTTTGGGCGGGCGACCTGGCCGCCTCCCGGCGCAGCAAGGTATTGCTGCGCCGGGTTCAAAGGCGGCTTGCACTGCGGATCGCCCGGGGGTACCGGACCGTTTCGTATGAGGCGGCGAGCGTCCTGTCAGGGCTACCCCCGGCGGACTTGATCGCGGGCGCGCATGCGGCTTTCTACGAGGGCCGCATGCGCGCCCGCGAGGATGGGGTGGTCCTGGCGGGATGCGAGGTGGAGGCCCTGAGGCGCCAGGCCCGGGAGTCCATGCTGCAGCTTTGGCAGCAGCGGCTGGCCGAGCCGTTGTTCGGCCAGAGGACTGTCCGGGCTATCCGGCCGGTCCTGTTTGAGTGGCTGGGTAGGCGCTTCGGCTCACTCACCTACCGGTTGGTGCAGGTGCTGTCCGGGCACGGATGCTTCGGTCAGTACCTGTGCCGGATCGGTGTGGAAGAGGCGGCGCGCTGCTGGCACTGTCCAGCGGACGAGGACACGGCGCAACACACCCTCGAGGTGTGTCCGGCCTGGGGGGTGGAGCGCCGTGTCCTCACGGCCGTGATTGGGGCGGACCTATCGCTGCCGGGCGTGGTACAGGCCATGCTCGGCAGCGAGACGAAGTGGCGGGCCGTGGCCTCCTTCTGCGAGGAGGTAATCTCGCAGAAGGAGGCCGCGAGCCGCATTCGCGAGAGCGGGAGACCGCGAGCGAGGCCCCGTCCGAGGCCGGGGGCGGGTGGGCCTCCGGAAGGGCCGGGGAGGCCACCCTGAGAGCGGCGGGCGGGGGTGCGTAGCCCTTGAGGCTCGTGCCACCGCCCGTCGTCTGAGGGGTGGGTAGAGTAAGGGACGGCGACGCTCTCGAGGGCGGAGAGGCCAGAGCCGCCCTCGGGAGCGTACGAGCCGGGGTGCGGCCGCGCCGACGGCACGGTCCCAGGGCCGTGCCCCCGGCGCGGCTATGGGGGCCGTGGGCGGTCGCGAGTGTGGGACTCGCGGCCGCCCTCGGGCGGCCCCCGGGAGTGGGACGTCGGAGCAGTGTGGCCCTGCTCCGACGTCGGGCGCCAGAGCGCCGAGGAGAAAACAGGGAAGGGAGGGTGAAGTACCCCCTCCCTTCCCTGGAACGGGAGGACACGGGCGCGAGAGCCCTGCACGGGGGAGCACCTGATGTTATGATGTCTTCGGTCCCAGGTGCTCCCCCTGCATAGTGCGAGGATGGCCACCGTGGTGGGTTTTAGTGGGTAGGTCCCGCGCCCGATGGGTTTCCTTCCGGGCGCGGGGAATCCCACACTCCCCCCGCCCCTCCCCAGGCGGCGGGGGGGTCTTTCGAAGATTTCCCCCACGTTAAAAAAAAAAAAAAAAAAAAAAAAAAAAAAAAAAGTCCCAGCGGCGTGTTGCTTCCCGGTCACATCGGTCCGGAACGAAAATTTCGAGCTATCCACACGTTAGGCACACCACCGTGTAGCTGGCATGCTAAAACACGCTGCTGTGTGCTCAAAGTGTACGGTCGTCGTGTCCGTTCTCGAGATAATAGAGAAGAACTGTTCGATACGTGCCGAAAGTTTCAAAGTCCCAGCGGCGTGTTGCTTCCCGGTCACATCGGTCCGGAACGAAAATTTCGAGCTATCCACACGTTAGGCACACCACCGTGTAGCTGGCATGCTAAAACACGCTGCTGTGTGCTCAAAGTGTACGGTCGTCGTGTCCGTTCTCGAGATAATAGAGAAGAACTGTTCGATACGTGCCGAAAGTTTCAAAGTCCCAGCGGCGTGATGCTTCCCGGTCACATCGGTCCGGAACGAAAATTTCGAGCTATCCACACGTTAGGCACACCACCGTGTAGCTGGCATGCTAAAACACGCTGCTGTGTGCTCAAAGTGTACGGTCGTCGTGTCCGTTCTCGAGATAATAGAGAAGAACTGTTCGATACGTGCCGAAAGTTTCAAAGTCCCAGCGGCGTGTTGCTTCCCGGTCACATCGGTCCGGAACGAAAATTTCGAGCTATCCACACGTTAGGCACACCACCGTGTAGCTGGCATGCTAAAACACGCTGCTGTGTGCTCAAAGTGTACGGTCGTCGTGTCCGTTCTCGAGATAATAGAGAAGAACTGTTCGATACGTGCCGAAAGTTTCAAAGTCCCAGCGGCGTGATGCTTCCCGGTCACATCGGTCCGGAACGAAAATTTCGAGCTATCCACACGTTAGGCACACCACCGTGTAGCTGGCATGCTAAAACACGCTGCTGTGTGCTCAAAGTGTACGGTCGTCGTGTCCGTTCTCGAGATAATAGAGAAGAACTGTTCGATACGTGCCGAAAGTTTCAAAGTCCCAGCGGCGTGTTGCTTCCCGGTCACATCGGTCCGGAACGAAAATTTCGAGCTATCCACACGTTAGGCACACCACCGTGTAGCTGGCATGCTAAAACACGCTGCTGTGTGCTCAAAGTGTACGGTCGTCGTGTCCGTTCTCGAGATAATAGAGAAGAACTGTTCGATACGTGCCGAAAGTTTCAAAGTCCCAGCGGCGTGTTGCTTCCCGGTCACATCGGTCCGGAACGAAAATTTCGAGCTATCCACACGTTAGGCACACCACCGTGTAGCTGGCATGCTAAAACACGCTGCTGTGTGCTCAAAGTGTACGGTCGTCGTGTCCGTTCTCGAGATAATAGAGAAGAACTGTTCGATACGTGCCGAAAGTTTCAAAGTCCCAGCGGCGTGATGCTTCCCGGTCACATCGGTCCGGAACGAAAATTTCGAGCTATCCACACGTTAGGCACACCACCGTGTAGCTGGCATGCTAAAACACGCTGCTGTGTGCTCAAAGTGTACGGTCGTCGTGTCCGTTCTCGAGATAATAGAGAAGAACTGTTCGATACGTGCCGAAAGTTTCAAAGTCCCAGCGGCGTGTTGCTTCCCGGTCACATCGGTCCGGAACGAAAATTTCGAGCTATCCACACGTTAGGCACACCACCGTGTAGCTGGCATGCTAAAACACGCTGCTGTGTGCTCAAAGTGTACGGTCGTCGTGTCCGTTCTCGAGATAATAGAGAAGAACTGTTCGATACGTGCCGAAAGTTTCAAAGTCCCAGCGGCGTGATGCTTCCCGGTCACATCGGTCCGGAACGAAAATTTCGAGCTATCCACACGTTAGGCACACCACCGTGTAGCTGGCATGCTAAAACACGCTGCTGTGTGCTCAAAGTGTACGGTCGTCGTGTCCGTTCTCGAGATAATAGAGAAGAACTGTTCGATACGTGCCGAAAGTTTCAAAGTCCCAGCGGCGTGTTGCTTCCCGGTCACATCGGTCCGGAACGAAAATTTCGTGCTATCCACACGTTAGGCACACCACCGTGTAGCTGGCATGCTAAAACACGCTGCTGTGTGCTCAAAGTGTACGGTCGTCGTGTCCGTTCTCGAGATAATAGAGAAGAACTGTTCGATACGTGCCGAAAGTTTCAAAGTCCCAGCGGCGTGATGCTTCCCGGTCACATCGGTCCGGAACGAAAATTTCGAGCTATCCACACGTTAGGCACACCACCGTGTAGCTGGCATGCTAAAACACGCTGCTGTGTGCTCAAAGTGTACGGTCGTCGTGTCCGTTCTCGAGATAATAGAGAAGAACTGTTCGATACGTGCCGAAAGTTTCAAAGTCCCAGCGGCGTGATGCTTCCCGGTCACATCGGTCCGGAACGAAAATTTCGAGCTATCCACACGTTAGGCACACCACCGTGTAGCTGGCATGCTAAAACACGCTGCTGTGTGCTCAAAGTGTACGGTCGTCGTGTCCGTTCTCGAGATAATAGAGAAGAACTGTTCGATACGTGCCGAAAGTTTCAAAGTCCCAGCGGCGTGTTGCTTCCCGGTCACATCGGTCCGGAACGAAAATTCGAGCTATCCACACGTTAGGCACACCACCGTGTAGCTGGCATGCTAAAACACGCTGCTGTGTGCTCAAAGTGTACGGTCGTCGTGTCCGTTCTCGAGATAATAGAGAAGAACTGTTCGATACGTGCCGAAAGTTTCAAAGTCCCAGCGGCGTGTTGCTTCCCGGTCACATCGGTCCGGAACGAAAATTTCGAGCTATCCACACGTTAGGCACACCACCGTGTAGCTGGCATGCTAAAACACGCTGCTGTGTGCTCAAAGTGTACGGTCGTCGTGTCCGTTCTCGAGATAATAGAGAAGAACTGTTCGATACGTGCCGAAAGTTTCAAAGTCCCAGCGGCGTGATGCTTCCCGGTCACATCGGTCCGGAACGAAAATCTCGAGCTATCCACACGTTAGGCACACCACCGTGTAGCTGGCATGCTAAAACACGCTGCTGTGTGCTCAAAGTGTACGGTCGTCGTGTCCGTTCTCGAGATAATAGAGAAGAACTGTTCGATACGTGCCGAAAGTTTCAAAGTCCCAGCGGCGTGTTGCTTCCCGGTCACATCGGTCCGGAACGAAAATTTCGAGCTATCCACACGTTAGGCACACCACCGTGTAGCTGGCATGCTAAAACACGCTGCTGTGTGCTCAAAGTGTACGGTCGTCGTGTCCGTTCTCGAGATAATAGAGAAGAACTGTTCGATACGTGCCGAAAGTTTCAAAGTCCCAGCGGCGTGATGCTTCCCGGTCACATCGGTCCGGAACGAAAATTTCGAGCTATCCACACGTTAGGCACACCACCGTGTAGCTGGCATGCTAAAACACGCTGCTGTGTGCTCAAAGTGTACGGTCGTCGTGTCCGTTCTCGAGATAATAGAGAAGAACTGTTCGATACGTGCCGAAAGTTTCAAAGTCCCAGCGGCGTGATGCTTCCCGGTCACATCGGTCCGGAACGAAAATTTCGAGCTATCCACACGTTAGGCACACCACCGTGTAGCTGGCATGCTAAAACACGCTGCTGTGTGCTCAAAGTGTACGGTCGTCGTGTCCGTTCTCGAGATAATAGAGAAGAACTGTTCGATACGTGCCGAAAGTTTCAAAGTCCCAGCGGCGTGTTGCTTCCCGGTCACATCGGTCCGGAACGAAAATTTCGAGCTATCCACACGTTAGGCACACCACCGTGTAGCTGGCATGCTAAAACACGCTGCTGTGTGCTCAAAGTGTACGGTCGTCGTGTCCGTTCTCGAGATAATAGAGAAGAACTGTTCGATACGTGCCGAAAGTTTCAAAGTCCCAGCGGCGTGTTGCTTCCCGGTCACATCGGTCCGGAACGAAAATTTCGAGCTATCCACACGTTAGGCACACCACCGTGTAGCTGGCATGCTAAAACACGCTGCTGTGTGCTCAAAGTGTACGGTCGTCGTGTCCGTTCTCGAGATAATAGAGAAGAACTGTTCGATACGTGCCGAAAGTTTCAAAGTCCCAGCGGCGTGTTGCTTCCCGGTCACATCGGTCCGGAACGAAAATTTCGATCTATCCACACGTTAGGCACACCACCGTGTAGCTGGCACGCTAAAACACGCTGCTGTGTGCTCAAAGTGTACGGTCGTCGTGTCCGTTCTCGAGATAATAGAGAAGAACTGTTCGATACGTGCCGAAAGTTCAAAGTCCCAGCGGCGTGATGCTTCCCGGTCACATCGGTCCGGAACGAAAATTTCGAGCTATCCACACGTTAGGCACACCACCGTGTAGCTGGCATGCTAAAACACGCTGCTGTGTGCTCAAAGTGTACGGTCGTCGTGTCCGTTCTCGAGATAATAGAGAAGAACTGTTCGATACGTGCCGAAAGTTTCAAAGTCCCAGCGGCGTGTTGCTTCCCGGTCACATCGGTCCGGAACGAAAATTTCGAGCTATCCACACGTTAGGCACACCACCGTGTAGCTGGCATGCTAAAACACGCTGCTGTGTGCTCAAAGTGTACGGTCGTCGTGTCCGTTCTCGAGATAATAGAGAAGAACTGTTCGATACGTGCCGAAAGTTTCAAAGTCCCAGCGGCGTGTTGCTTCCCGGTCACATCGGTCCGGAACGAAATTTCGAGCTATCCACACGTTAGGCACACCACCGTGTAGCTGGCATGCTAAAACACGCTGCTGTGTGCTCAAAGTGTACGGTCGTCGTGTCCGTTCTCGAGATAATAGAGAAGAACTGTTCGATACGTGCCGAAAGTTTCAAAGTCCCAGCGGCGTGATGCTTCCGGTCACATCGGTCCGGAACGAAAATTTCGAGCTATCCACACGTTAGGCACACCACCGTGTAGCTGGCATGCTAAAACACGCTGCTGTGTGCTCAAAGTGTACGGTCGTCGTGTCCGTTCTCGAGATAATAGAGAAGAACTGTTCGATACGTGCCGAAAGTTTCAAAGTCCCAGCGGCGTGATGCTTCCCGGTCACATCGGTCCGGAACGAAAATTTCGAGCTATCCACACGTTAGGCACACCACCGTGTAGCTGGCATGCTAAAACACGCTGCTGTGTGCTCAAAGTGTACGGTCGTCGTGTCCGTTCTCGAGATAATAGAGAAGAACTGTTCGATACGTGCCGAAAGTTTCAAAGTCCCAGCGGCGTGATGCTTCCCGGTCACATCGGTCCGGAACGAAAATTTCGAGCTATCCACACGTTAGGCACACCACCGTGTAGCTGGCATGCTAAAACACGCTGCTGTGTGCTCAAAGTGTACGGTCGTCGTGTCCGTTCTCGAGATAATAGAGAAGAACTGTTCGATACGTGCCGAAAGTTTCAAAGTCCCAGCGGCGTGTTGCTTCCCGGTCACATCGGTCCGGAACGAAAATTTCGAGCTATCCACACGTTAGGCACACCACCGTGTAGCTGGCATGCTAAAACACGCTGCTGTGTGCTCAAAGTGTACGGTCGTCGTGTCCGTTCTCGAGATAATAGAGAAGAACTGTTCGATACGTGCCGAAAGTTTCAAAGTCCCAGCGGCGTGTTGCTTCCGGTCACATCGGTCCGGAACGAAAATTTCGAGCTATCCACACGTTAGGCACACCACCGTGTAGCTGGCATGCTAAAACACGCTGCTGTGTGCTCAAAGTGTACGGTCGTCGTGTCCGTTCTCGAGATAATAGAGAAGAACTGTTCGATACGAGCCGAAAGTTTCAAAGTCCCAGCGGCGTGTTGCTTCCCGGTCACATCGGTCCGGAACGAAAATTTCGAGCTATCCACACGTTAGGCACACCACCGTGTAGCTGGCATGCTAAAACACGCTGCTGTGTGCTCAAAGTGTACGGTCGTCGTGTCCGTTCTCGAGATAATAGAGGAGAACTGTTCGATACGTGCCGAAAGTTTCAAAGTCCCAGCGGCGTGTTGCTTCCCGGTCACATCGGTCCGGAACGAAAATTTCGAGCTATCCACACGTTAGGCACACCACCGTGTAGCTGGCATGCTAAAACACGCTGCTGTGTGCTCAAAGTGTACGGTCGTCGTGTCCGTTCTCGAGATAATAGAGAAGAACTGTTCGATACGTGCCGAAAGTTTCAAAGTCCCAGCGGCGTGTTGCTTCCCGGTCACATCGGTCCGGAACGAAAATTTCGAGCTATCCACACGTTAGGCACACCACCGTGTAGCTGGCATGCTAAAACACGCTGCTGTGTGCTCAAAGTGTACGGTCGTCGTGTCCGTTCTCGAGATAATAGAGAAGAACTGTTCGATACGTGCCGAAAGTTTCAAAGTCCCAGCGGCGTGATGCTTCCCGGTCACATCGGTCCGGAACGAAAATTTCGAGCTATCCACACGTTAGGCACACCACCGTGTAGCTGGCATGCTAAAACACGCTGCTGTGTGCTCAAAGTGTACGGTCGTCGTGTCCGTTCTCGAGATAATAGAGAAGAACTGTTCGATACGTGCCGAAAGTTTCAAAGTCCCAGCGGCGTGTTGCTTCCCGGTCACATCGGTCCGGAACGAAAATTTCGAGCTATCCACACGTTAGGCACACCACCGTGTAGCTGGCATGCTAAAACACGCTGCTGTGTGCTCAAAGTGTACGGTCGTCGTGTCCGTTCTCGAGATAATAGAGAAGAACTGTTCGATACGTGCCGAAAGTTTCAAAGTCCCAGCGGCGTGATGCTTCCCGGTCACATCGGTCCGGAACGAAAATTTCGAGCTATCCACACGTTAGGCACACCACCGTGTAGCTGGCATGCTAAAACACGCTGCTGTGTGCTCAAAGTGTACGGTCGTCGTGTCCGTTCTCGAGATAATAGAGAAGAACTGTTCGATACGTGCCGAAAGTTTCAAAGTCCCAGCGGCGTGTTGCTTCCCGGTCACATCGGTCCGGAACGAAAATTTCGAGCTATCCACACGTTAGGCACACCACCGTGTAGCTGGCATGCTAAAACACGCTGCTGTGTGCTCAAAGTGTACGGTCGTCGTGTCCGTTCTCGAGATAATAGAGAAGAACTGTTCGATACGTGCCGAAAGTTTCAAAGTCCCAGCGGCGTGTTGCTTCCCGGTCACATCGGTCCGGAACGAAAATTTCGAGCTATCCACACGTTAGGCACACCACCGTGTAGCTGGCATGCTAAAACACGCTGCTGTGTGCTCAAAGTGTACGGTCGTCGTGTCCGTTCTCGAGATAATAGAGAAGAACTGTTCGATACGTGCCGAAAGTTCAAAGTCCCAGCGGCGTGTTGCTTCCCGGTCACATCGGTCCGGAACGAAAATTTCGAGCTATCCACACGTTAGGCACACCACCGTGTAGCTGGCATGCTAAAACACGCTGCTGTGTGCTCAAAGTGTACGGTCGTCGTGTCCGTTCTCGAGATAATAGAGAAGAACTGTTCGATACGTGCCGAAAGTTTCAAAGTCCCAGCGGCGTGTTGCTTCCCGGTCACATCGGTCCGGAACGAAAATTTCGAGCTATCCACACGTTAGGCACACCACCGTGTAGCTGGCATGCTAAAACACGCTGCTGTGTGCTCAAAGTGTACGGTCGTCGTGTCCGTTCTCGAGATAATAGAGAAGAACTGTTCGATACGTGCCGAAAGTTTCAAAGTCCCAGCGGCGTGATGCTTCCCGGTCACATCGGTCCGGAACGAAAATTTCGAGCTATCCACACGTTAGGCACACCACCGTGTAGCTGGCATGCTAAAACACGCTGCTGTGTGCTCAAAGTGTACGGTCGTCGTGTCCGTTCTCGAGATAATAGAGAAGAACTGTTCGATACGTGCCGAAAGTTCAAAGTCCCAGCGGCGTGATGCTTCCCGGTCACATCGGTCCGGAACGAAAATTTCGAGCTATCCACACGTTAGGCACACCACCGTGTAGCTGGCATGCTAAAACACGCTGCTGTGTGCTCAAAGTGTACGGTCGTCGTGTCCGTTCTCGAGATAATAGAGAAGAACTGTTCGATACGTGCCGAAAGTTTCAAAGTCCCAGCGGCGTGATGCTTCCCGGTCACATCGGTCCGGAACGAAAATTTCGAGCTATCCACACGTTAGGCACACCACCGTGTAGCTGGCATGCTAAAACACGCTGCTGTGTGCTCAAAGTGTACGGTCGTCGTGTCCGTTCTCGAGATAATAGAGAAGAACTGTTCGATACGTGCCGAAAGTTTCAAAGTCCCAGCGGCGTGTTGCTTCCCGGTCACATCGGTCCGGAACGAAAATTTCGAGCTATCCACACGTTAGGCACACCACCGTGTAGCTGGCATGCTAAAACACGCTGCTGTGTGCTCAAAGTGTACGGTCGTCGTGTCCGTTCTCGAGATAATAGAGAAGAACTGTTCGATACGTGCCGAAAGTTTCAAAGTCCCAGCGGCGTGATGCTTCCCGGTCACATCGGTCCGGAACGAAAATTTCGAGCTATCCACACGTTAGGCACACCACCGTGTAGCTGGCATGCTAAAACACGCTGCTGTGTGCTCAAAGTGTACGGTCGTCGTGTCCGTTCTCGAGATAATAGAGAAGAACTGTTCGATACGTGCCGAAAGTTTCAAAGTCCCAGCGGCGTGTTGCTTCCCGGTCACATCGGTCCGGAACGAAAATTTCGAGCTATCCACACGTTAGGCACACCACCGTGTAGCTGGCATGCTAAAACACGCTGCTGTGTGCTCAAAGTGTACGGTCGTCGTGTCCGTTCTCGAGATAATAGAGAAGAACTGTTCGATACGTGCCGAAAGTTTCAAAGTCCCAGCGGCGTTGCTTCCCGGTCACATCGGTCCGGAACGAAAATTTCGAGCTATCCACACGTTAGGCACACCACCGTGTAGCTGGCATGCTAAAACACGCTGCTGTGTGCTCAAAGTGTACGGTCGTCGTGTCCGTTCTCGAGATAATAGAGAAGAACTGTTCGATACGTGCCGAAAGTTTCAAAGTCCCAGCGGCGTGTTGCTTCCCGGTCACATCGGTCCGGAACGAAAATTTCGAGCTATCCACACGTTAGGCACACCACCGTGTAGCTGGCATGCTAAAACACGCTGCTGTGTGCTCAAAGTGTACGGTCGTCGTGTCCGTTCTCGAGATAATAGAGAAGAACTGTTCGATACGTGCCGAAAGTTTCAAAGTCCCAGCGGCGTGATGCTTCCCGGTCACATCGGTCCGGAACGAAAATTTCGAGCTATCCACACGTTAGGCACACCACCGTGTAGCTGGCATGCTAAAACACGCTGCTGTGTGCTCAAAGTGTACGGTCGTCGTGTCCGTTCTCGAGATAATAGAGAAGAACTGTTCGATACGTGCCGAAAGTTTCAAAGTCCCAGCGGCGTGTTGCTTCCCGGTCACATCGGTCCGGAACGAAAATTTCGAGCTATCCACACGTTAGGCACACCACCGTGTAGCTGGCATGCTAAAACACGCTGCTGTGTGCTCAAAGTGTACGGTCGTCGTGTCCGTTCTCGAGATAATAGAGAAGAACTGTTCGATACGTGCCGAAAGTTTCAAAGTCCCAGCGGCGTGATGCTTCCCGGTCACATCGGTCCGGAACGAAAATTTCGAGCTATCCACACGTTAGGCACACCACCGTGTAGCTGGCATGCTAAAACACGCTGCTGTGTGCTCAAAGTGTACGGTCGTCGTGTCCGTTCTCGAGATAATAGAGAAGAACTGTTCGATACGTGCCGAAAGTTTCAAAGTCCCAGCGGCGTGTTGCTTCCCGGTCACATCGGTCCGGAACGAAAATTTCGAGCTATCCACACGTTAGGCACACCACCGTGTAGCTGGCATGCTAAAACACGCTGCTGTGTGCTCAAAGTGTACGGTCGTCGTGTCCGTTCTCGAGATAATAGAGAAGAACTGTTCGATACGTGCCGAAAGTTTCAAAGTCCCAGCGGCGTGTTGCTTCCCGGTCACATCGGTCCGGAACGAAAATTTCGTGCTATCCACACGTTAGGCACACCACCGTGTAGCTGGCATGCTAAAACACGCTGCTGTGTGCTCAAAGTGTACGGTCGTCGTGTCCGTTCTCGAGATAATAGAGAAGAACTGTTCGATACGTGCCGAAAGTTTCAAAGTCCCAGCGGCGTGATGCTTCCCGGTCACATCGGTCCGGAACGAAAATTTCGAGCTATCCACACGTTAGGCACACCACCGTGTAGCTGGCATGCTAAAACACGCTGCTGTGTGCTCAAAGTGTACGGTCGTCGTGTCCGTTCTCGAGATAATAGAGAAGAACTGTTCGATACGTGCCGAAAGTTTCAAAGTCCCAGCGGCGTGATGCTTCCCGGTCACATCGGTCCGGAACGAAAATTTCGAGCTATCCACACGTTAGGCACACCACCGTGTAGCTGGCATGCTAAAACACGCTGCTGTGTGCTCAAAGTGTACGGTCGTCGTGTCCGTTCTCGAGATAATAGAGAAGAACTGTTCGATACGTGCCGAAAGTTTCAAAGTCCCAGCGGCGTGATGCTTCCCGGTCACATCGGTCCGGAACGAAAATTTCGAGCTATCCACACGTTAGGCACACCACCGTGTAGCTGGCATGCTAAAACACGCTGCTGTGTGCTCAAAGTGTACGGTCGTCGTGTCCGTTCTCGAGATAATAGAGAAGAACTGTTCGATACGTGCCGAAAGTTTCAAAGTCCCAGCGGCGTGTTGCTTCCCGGTCACATCGGTCCGGAACGAAAATTTCGAGCTATCCACACGTTAGGCACACCACCGTGTAGCTGGCATGCTAAAACACGCTGCTGTGTGCTCAAAGTGTACGGTCGTCGTGTCCGTTCTCGAGATAATAGAGAAGAACTGTTCGATACGTGCCGAAAGTTTCAAAGTCCCAGCGGCGTGTTGCTTCCCGGTCACATCGGTCCGGAACGAAAATTTCGAGCTATCCACACGTTAGGCACACCACCGTGTAGCTGGCATGCTAAAACACGCTGCTGTGTGCTCAAAGTGTACGGTCGTCGTGTCCGTTCTCGAGATAATAGAGAAGAACTGTTCGATACGTGCCGAAAGTTTCAAAGTCCCAGCGGCGTGATGCTTCCCGGTCACATCGGTCCGGAACGAAAATTTCGAGCTATCCACACGTTAGGCACACCACCGTGTAGCTGGCATGCTAAAACACGCTGCTGTGTGCTCAAAGTGTACGGTCGTCGTGTCCGTTCTCGAGATAATAGAGAAGAACTGTTCGATACGTGCCGAAAGTTTCAAAGTCCCAGCGGCGTGATGCTTCCCGGTCACATCGGTCCGGAACGAAAATTTCGAGCTATCCACACGTTAGGCACACCACCGTGTAGCTGGCATGCTAAAACACGCTGCTGTGTGCTCAAAGTGTACGGTCGTCGTGTCCGTTCTCGAGATAATAGAGAAGAACTGTTCGATACGTGCCGAAAGTTTCAAAGTCCCAGCGGCGTGTTGCTTCCCGGTCACATCGGTCCGGAACGAAAATTTCGAGCTATCCACACGTTAGGCACACCACCGTGTAGCTGGCATGCTAAAACACGCTGCTGTGTGCTCAAAGTGTACGGTCGTCGTGTCCGTTCTCGAGATAATAGAGAAGAACTGTTCGATACGTGCCGAAAGTTTCAAAGTCCCAGCGGCGTGTTGCTTCCCGGTCACATCGGTCCGGAACGAAAATTTCGAGCTATCCACACGTTAGGCACACCACCGTGTAGCTGGCATGCTAAAACACGCTGCTGTGTGCTCAAAGTGTACGGTCGTCGTGTCCGTTCTCGAGATAATAGAGAAGAACTGTTCGATACGTGCCGAAAGTTTCAAAGTCCCAGCGGCGTGTTGCTTCCCGGTAACATCGGTCCGGAACGAAAATTTCGAGCTATCCACACGTTAGGCACACCACCGTGTAGCTGGCATGCTAAAACACGCTGCTGTGTGCTCAAAGTGTACGGTCGTCGTGTCCGTTCTCGAGATAATAGAGAAGAACTGTTCGATACGTGCCGAAAGTTTCAAAGTCCCAGCGGCGTGATGCTTCCCGGTCACATCGGTCCGGAACGAAAATTTCGAGCTATCCACACGTTAGGCACACCACCGTGTAGCTGGCATGCTAAAACACGCTGCTGTGTGCTCAAAGTGTACGGTCGTCGTGTCCGTTCTCGAGATAATAGAGAAGAACTGTTCGATACGTGCCGAAAGTTTCAAAGTCCCAGCGGCGTGATGCTTCCCGGTCACATCGGTCCGGAACGAAAATTTCGAGCTATCCACACGTTAGGCACACCACCGTGTAGCTGGCATGCTAAAACACGCTGCTGTGTGCTCAAAGTGTACGGTCGTCGTGTCCGTTCTCGAGATAATAGAGAAGAACTGTTCGATACGTGCCGAAAGTTTCAAAGTCCCAGCGGCGTGTTGCTTCCCGGTCACATCGGTCCGGAACGAAAATTTCGAGCTATCCACACGTTAGGCACACCACCGTGTAGCTGGCATGCTAAAACACGCTGCTGTGTGCTCAAAGTGTACGGTCGTCGTGTCCGTTCTCGAGATAATAGAGAAGAACTGTTCGATACGTGCCGAAAGTTTCAAAGTCCCAGCGGCGTGTTGCTTCCCGGTCACATCGGTCCGGAACGAAAATTTCGAGCTATCCACACGTTAGGCACACCACCGTGTAGCTGGCATGCTAAAACACGCTGCTGTGTGCTCAAAGTGTACGGTCGTCGTGTCCGTTCTCGAGATAATAGAGAAGAACTGTTCGATACGTGCCGAAAGTTTCAAAGTCCCAGCGGCGTGTTGTTTCCCGGTCACATCGGTCCGGAACGAAAATTTCGAGCTATCCACACGTTAGGCACACCACCGTGTAGCTGGCATGCTAAAACACGCTGCTGTGTGCTCAAAGTGTACGGTCGTCGTGTCCGTTCTCGAGATAATAGAGAAGAACTGTTCGATACGTGCCGAAAGTTTCAAAGTCCCAGCGGCGTGATGCTTCCCGGTCACATCGGTCCGGAACGAAAATTTCGAGCTATCCACACGTTAGGCACACCACCGTGTAGCTGGCATGCTAAAACACGCTGCTGTGTGCTCAAAGTGTACGGTCGTCGTGTCCGTTCTCGAGATAATAGAGAAGAACTGTTCGATACGTGCCGAAAGTTTCAAAGTCCCAGCGGCGTGTTGCTTCCCGGTCACATCGGTCCGGAACGAAAATTTCGAGCTATCCACACGTTAGGCACACCACCGTGTAGCTGGCATGCTAAAACACGCTGCTGTGTGCTCAAAGTGTACGGTCGTCGTGTCCGTTCTCGAGATAATAGAGAAGAACTGTTCGATACGTGCCGAAAGTTTCAAAGTCCCAGCGGCGTGATGCTTCCCGGTCACATCGGTCCGGAACGAAAATTTCGAGCTATCCACACGTTAGGCACACCACCGTGTAGCTGGCATGCTAAAACACGCTGCTGTGTGCTCAAAGTGTACGGTCGTCGTGTCCGTTCTCGAGATAATAGAGAAGAACTGTTCGATACGTGCCGAAAGTTTCAAAGTCCCAGCGGCGTGTTGCTTCCCGGTCACATCGGTCCGGAACGAAAATTTCGAGCTATCCACACGTTAGGCACACCACCGTGTAGCTGGCATGCTAAAACACGCTGCTGTGTGCTCAAAGTGTACGGTCGTCGTGTCCGTTCTCGAGATAATAGAGAAGAACTGTTCGATACGTGCCGAAAGTTTCAAAGTCCCAGCGGCGTGTTGCTTCCCGGTCACATCGGTCCGGAACGAAAATTTCGAGCTATCCACACGTTAGGCACACCACCGTGTAGCTGGCATGCTAAAACACGCTGCTGTGTGCTCAAAGTGTACGGTCGTCGTGTCCGTTCTCGAGATAATAGAGAAGAACTGTTCGATACGTGCCGAAAGTTTCAAAGTCCCAGCGGCAGACCTCCCCGACGGCGTCAGTCTGACGTGCTACGCGGACGACACCTTGTTGTTGGCCGTCGGGGGGGATTGGAGGGGGGCTGTTCGGGCCGCCGAGGACGGTGCCCGGCGCGTCGTCTCCCG
This sequence comes from Ptiloglossa arizonensis, assembly GCF_051014685.1. Classification (NCBI taxonomy): domain Eukaryota; kingdom Metazoa; phylum Arthropoda; class Insecta; order Hymenoptera; family Colletidae; genus Ptiloglossa; species Ptiloglossa arizonensis. The sequence goes on from NW_027479713.1 coordinate 58,782, forward strand.
GATCAGGGGGATCGGTTTGGAGGTGGCTCTCCACAAAACCGAGGTACTCGGGATGTATAGACCCCGGGGAGAGCCGCCTCCCCCCCTGATCCGGGTGGGTGAGGCGGACGTCGAGGTGAGGTCTCAGATGAAATATCTGGGACTTCACCTCGACAGCCACTGGCGCTTCGAGGGTCATTTCCGGGCCCTGGCCCCGCGGTTGGAGAGGATAGTTGGCGCTTTGGGCCGTATCCTCCCCAACCTGCGGGGCCCGAGTGACCGGGTTCGCCGCCTCTACGCGGGAATGGTCCACTCGGTGGCCCTATACGGGGCCCCCGTGTGGGCGGGCGACCTGGCCGCCTCCCGGCGCAGCAAGGTATTGCTGCGCCGGGTTCAAAGGCGGCTTGCATTGCGGATCGCCCGGGGGTACCGGACCGTTTCGTATGAGGCGGCGAGCGTCCTGTCAGGGCTACCCCCGGCGGACTTGATCGCGGGCGCGCATGCGGCTTTCTACGAGGGCCGCATGCGCGCCCGCGAGGATGGGGTGGTCCTGGCGGGATGCGAGGTGGAGGCCCTCAGGCGCCAGGCCCGGGAGTCCATGCTGCAGCTTTGGCAGCAGCGGCTGGCCGAGCCGTTGTTCGGCCAGAGGACTGTCCGGGCTATCCGGCCGGTCCTGTTTGAGTGGCTGGGTAGGCGCTTCGGCTCACTCACCTACCGGTTGGTGCAGGTGCTGTCCGGGCACGGATGCTTCGGTCAGTACCTGTGCCGGATCGGTGTGGAAGAGGCGGCGCGCTGCTGGCACTGTCCAGCGGACGAGGACACGGCGCAACACACCCTCGAGGTGTGTCCGGCCTGGGGGGTGGAGCGCCGTGTCCTCACGGCCGTGATTGGGGCGGACCTATCGCTGCCGGGCGTGGTAAAGGCCATGCTCGGCAGCGAGACGAAGTGGCGGGCCGTGGCCTCCTTCTGCGAGGAGGTAATCTCGCAGAAGGAGGCCGCGAGCCGCATTCGCGAGAGCGGGAGACCGCGAGCGAGGCCCCGTCCGAGGCCGGGGGCGGGTGGGCCTCCGGAAGGGCCGGGGAGGCCACCCTGAGAGCGGCGGGCGGGGGTGCGTAGCCCTTGAGGCTCGTGCCACCGCCCGTCGTCTAAGGGGTGGGTAGAGTAAGGGACGGCGACGCTCTCGAGGGCGGAGAGGCCAGAGCCGCCCTCGGGAGCGTACGAGCCGGGGTGCGGCCGCGCCGACGGCACGGTCCCAGGGCCGTGCCCCCGGCGCGGCTATGGGGGCCGTGGGCGGTCGCGAGTGTGGGACTCGCGGCCGCCCTCGGGCGGCCCCCGGGAGTGGGACGTCGGATCAGTGTGGCCCTGCTCCGACGTCGGGCGCCAGAGCGCCGAGGAGAAAACAGGGAAGGGAGGGTGAAGTACCCCCTCCCTTCCCTGGAACGGGAGGACACGGGCGCGAGAGCCCTGCACGGGGGAGCACCTGATGTTATGATGTCTTCGGTCCCAGGTGCTCCCCCTGCATAGTGCGAGGATGGCCACCGTGGTGGGTTTTAGTGGGTAGGTCCCGCGCCCGATGGGTTTCCTTCCGGGCGCGGGGAATCCCACACTCCCCCCGCCCCTCCCCAGGCGGCGGGGGGGTCTTTCGAAGATTTCCCCCACGTTAAAAAAAAAAAAAAAAAAAAAAAAAAAAAAAAAGTCCCAGCGGCGTGTTGCTTCCCGGTCACATCGGTCCGGAACGAAAATTTCGAGCTATCCACACGTTAGGCACACCACCGTGTAGCTGGCATGCTAAAACACGCTGCTGTGTGCTCAAAGTGTACGGTCGTCGTGTCCGTTCTCGAGATAATAGAGAAGAACTGTTCGATACGTGCCGAAAGTTTCAAAGTCCCAGCGGCGTGATGCTTCCCGGTCACATCGGTCCGGAACGAAAATTTCGAGCTATCCACACGTTAGGCACACCACCGTGTAGCTGGCATGCTAAAACACGCTGCTGTGTGCTCAAAGTGTACGGTCGTCGTGTCCGTTCTCGAGATAATAGAGAAGAACTGTTCGATACGTGCCGAAAGTTTCAAAGTCCCAGCGGCGTGTTGCTTCCCGGTCACATCGGTCCGGAACGAAAATTTCGAGCTATCCACACGTTAGGCACACCACCGTGTAGCTGGCATGCTAAAACACGCTGCTGTGTGCTCAAAGTGTACGGTCGTCGTGTCCGTTCTCGAGATAATAGAGAAGAACTGTTCGATACGTGCCGAAAGTTTCAAAGTCCCAGCGGCGTGTTGCTTCCCGGTCACATCGGTCCGGAACGAAAATTTCGAGCTATCCACACGTTAGGCACACCACCGTGTAGCTGGCATGCTAAAACACGCTGCTGTGTGCTCAAAGTGTACGGTCGTCGTGTCCGTTCTCGAGATAATAGAGAAGAACTGTTCGATACGTGCCGAAAGTTTCAAAGTCCCAGCGGCGTGTTGCTTCCCGGTCACATCGGTCCGGAACGAAAATTTCGAGCTATCCACACGTTAGGCACACCACCGTGTAGCTGGCATGCTAAAACACGCTGCTGTGTGCTCAAAGTGTACGGTCGTCGTGTCCGTTCTCGAGATAATAGAGAAGAACTGTTCGATACGTGCCGAAAGTTTCAAAGTCCCAGCGGCGTGTTGCTTCCCGGTCACATCGGTCCGGAACGAAAATTTCGAGCTATCCACACGTTAGGCACACCACCGTGTAGCTGGCATGCTAAAACACGCTGCTGTGTGCTCAAAGTGTACGGTCGTCGTGTCCGTTCTCGAGATAATAGAGAAGAACTGTTCGATACGTGCCGAAAGTTTCAAAGTCCCAGCGGCGTGATGCTTCCCGGTCACATCGGTCCGGAACGAAAATTTCGAGCTATCCACACGTTAGGCACACCACCGTGTAGCTGGCATGCTAAAACACGCTGCTGTGTGCTCAAAGTGTACGGTCGTCGTGTCCGTTCTCGAGATAATAGAGAAGAACTGTTCGATACGTGCCGAAAGTTTCAAAGTCCCAGCGGCGTGTTGCTTCCCGGTCACATCGGTCCGGAACGAAAATTTCGAGCTATCCACACGTTAGGCACACCACCGTGTAGCTGGCATGCTAAAACACGCTGCTGTGTGCTCAAAGTGTACGGTCGTCGTGTCCGTTCTCGAGATAATAGAGAAGAACTGTTCGATACGTGCCGAAAGTTTCAAAGTCCCAGCGGCGTGATGCTTCCCGGTCACATCGGTCCGGAACGAAAATTTCGAGCTATCCACACGTTAGGCACACCACCGTGTAGCTGGCATGCTAAAACACGCTGCTGTGTGCTCAAAGTGTACGGTCGTCGTGTCCGTTCTCGAGATAATAGAGAAGAACTGTTCGATACGTGCCGAAAGTTTCAAAGTCCCAGCGGCGTGTTGCTTCCCGGTCACATCGGTCCGGAACGAAAATTTCGAGCTATCCACACGTTAGGCACACCACCGTGTAGCTGGCATGCTAAAACACGCTGCTGTGTGCTCAAAGTGTACGGTCGTCGTGTCCGTTCTCGAGATAATAGAGAAGAACTGTTCGATACGTGCCGAAAGTTTCAAAGTCCCAGCGGCGTGTTGCTTCCCGGTCACATCGGTCCGGAACGAAAATTTCGAGCTATCCACACGTTAGGCACACCACCGTGTAGCTGGCATGCTAAAACACGCTGCTGTGTGCTCAAAGTGTACGGTCGTCGTGTCCGTTCTCGAGATAATAGAGAAGAACTGTTCGATACGTGCCGAAAGTTTCAAAGTCCCAGCGGCGTGTTGCTTCCCGGTCACATCGGTCCGGAACGAAAATTTCGAGCTATCCACACGTTAGGCACACCACCGTGTAGCTGGCATGCTAAAACACGCTGCTGTGTGCTCAAAGTGTACGGTCGTCGTGTCCGTTCTCGAGATAATAGAGAAGAACTGTTCGATACGTGCCGAAAGTTTCAAAGTCCCAGCGGCGTGATGCTTCCCGGTCACATCGGTCCGGAACGAAAATTTCGAGCTATCCACACGTTAGGCACACCACCGTGTAGCTGGCATGCTAAAACACGCTGCTGTGTGCTCAAAGTGTACGGTCGTCGTGTCCGTTCTCGAGATAATAGAGAAGAACTGTTCGATACGTGCCGAAAGTTTCAAAGTCCCAGCGGCGTGATGCTTCCCGGTCACATCGGTCCGGAACGAAAATTTCGAGCTATCCACACGTTAGGCACACCACCGTGTAGCTGGCATGCTAAAACACGCTGCTGTGTGCTCAAAGTGTACGGTCGTCGTGTCCGTTCTCGAGATAATAGAGAAGAACTGTTCGATACGTGCCGAAAGTTTCAAAGTCCCAGCGGCGTGATGCTTCCCGGTCACATCGGTCCGGAACGAAAATTTCGAGCTATCCACACGTTAGGCACACCACCGTGTAGCTGGCATGCTAAAACACGCTGCTGTGTGCTCAAAGTGTACGGTCGTCGTGTCCGTTCTCGAGATAATAGAGAAGAACTGTTCGATACGTGCCGAAAGTTTCAAAGTCCCAGCGGCGTGTTGCTTCCCGGTCACATCGGTCCGGAACGAAAATTTCGAGCTATCCACACGTTAGGCACACCACCGTGTAGCTGGCATGCTAAAACACGCTGCTGTGTGCTCAAAGTGTACGGTCGTCGTGTCCGTTCTCGAGATAATAGAGAAGAACTGTTCGATACGTGCCGAAAGTTTCAAAGTCCCAGCGGCGTGTTGCTTCCCGGTCACATCGGTCCGGAACGAAAATTTCGAGCTATCCACACGTTAGGCACACCACCGTGTAGCTGGCATGCTAAAACACGCTGCTGTGTGCTCAAAGTGTACGGTCGTCGTGTCCGTTCTCGAGATAATAGAGAAGAACTGTTCGATACGTGCCGAAAGTTTCAAAGTCCCAGCGGCGTGATGCTTCCCGGTCACATCGGTCCGGAACGAAAATTTCGAGCTATCCACACGTTAGGCACACCACCGTGTAGCTGGCATGCTAAAACACGCTGCTGTGTGCTCAAAGTGTACGGTCGTCGTGTCCGTTCTCGAGATAATAGAGAAGAACTGTTCGATACGTGCCGAAAGTTTCAAAGTCCCAGCGGCGTGTTGCTTCCCGGTCACATCGGTCCGGAACGAAAATTTCGAGCTATCCACACGTTAGGCACACCACCGTGTAGCTGGCATGCTAAAACACGCTGCTGTGTGCTCAAAGTGTACGGTCGTCGTGTCCGTTCTCGAGATAATAGAGAAGAACTGTTCGATACGTGCCGAAAGTTTCAAAGTCCCAGCGGCGTGATGCTTCCCGGTCACATCGGTCCGGAACGAAAATTTCGAGCTATCCACACGTTAGGCACACCACCGTGTAGCTGGCATGCTAAAACACGCTGCTGTGTGCTCAAAGTGTACGGTCGTCGTGTCCGTTCTCGAGATAATAGAGAAGAACTGTTCGATACGTGCCGAAAGTTTCAAAGTCCCAGCGGCGTGTTGCTTCCCGGTCACATCGGTCCGGAACGAAAATTTCGAGCTATCCACACGTTAGGCACACCACCGTGTAGCTGGCATGCTAAAACACGCTGCTGTGTGCTCAAAGTGTACGGTCGTCGTGTCCGTTCTCGAGATAATAGAGAAGAACTGTTCGATACGTGCCGAAAGTTTCAAAGTCCCAGCGGCGTGATGCTTCCCGGTCACATCGGTCCGGAACGAAAATTTCGAGCTATCCACACGTTAGGCACACCACCGTGTAGCTGGCATGCTAAAACACGCTGCTGTGTGCTCAAAGTGTACGGTCGTCGTGTCCGTTCTCGAGATAATAGAGAAGAACTGTTCGATACGTGCCGAAAGTTTCAAAGTCCCAGCGGCGTGTTGCTTCCCGGTCACATCGGTCCGGAACGAAAATTTCGAGCTATCCACACGTTAGGCACACCACCGTGTAGCTGGCATGCTAAAACACGCTGCTGTGTGCTCAAAGTGTACGGTCGTCGTGTCCGTTCTCGAGATAATAGAGAAGAACTGTTCGATACGTGCCGAAAGTTTCAAATTCCCAGCGGCGTGATGCTTCCCGGTCACATCGGTCCGGAACGAAAATTTCGAGCTATCCACACGTTAGGCACACCACCGTGTAGCTGGCATGCTAAAACACGCTGCTGTGTGCTCAAAGTGTACGGTCGTCGTGTCCGTTCTCGAGATAATAGAGAAGAACTGTTCGATACGTGCCGAAAGTTTCAAAGTCCCAGCGGCGTGATGCTTCCCGGTCACATCGGTCCGGAACGAAAATTTCGAGCTATCCACACGTTAGGCACACCACCGTGTAGCTGGCATGCTAAAACACGCTGCTGTGTGCTCAAAGTGTACGGTCGTCGTGTCCGTTCTCGAGATAATAGAGAAGAACTGTTCGATACGTGCCGAAAGTTTCAAAGTCCCAGCGGCGTGATGCTTCCCGGTCACATCGGTCCGGAACGAAAATTTCGAGCTATCCACACGTTAGGCACACCACCGTGTAGCTGGCATGCTAAAACACGCTGCTGTGTGCTCAAAGTGTACGGTCGTCGTGTCCGTTCTCGAGATAATAGAGAAGAACTGTTCGATACGTGCCGAAAGTTTCAAAGTCCCAGCGGCGTGTTGCTTCCCGGTCACATCGGTCCGGAACGAAAATTTCGAGCTATCCACACGTTAGGCACACCACCGTGTAGCTGGCATGCTAAAACACGCTGCTGTGTGCTCAAAGTGTACGGTCGTCGTGTCCGTTCTCGAGATAATAGAGAAGAACTGTTCGATACGTGCCGAAAGTTTCAAAGTCCCAGCGGCGTGTTGCTTCCCGGTCACATCGGTCCGGAACGAAAATTTCGAGCTATCCACACGTTAGGCACACCACCGTGTAGCTGGCATGCTAAAACACGCTGCTGTGTGCTCAAAGTGTACGGTCGTCGTGTCCGTTCTCGAGATAATAGAGAAGAACTGTTCGATACGTGCCGAAAGTTTCAAAGTCCCAGCGGCGTGTTGCTTCCCGGTCACATCGGTCCGGAACGAAAATTTCGAGCTATCCACACGTTAGGCACACCACCGTGTAGCTGGCATGCTAAAACACGCTGCTGTGTGCTCAAAGTGTACGGTCGTCGTGTCCGTTCTCGAGATAATAGAGAAGAACTGTTCGATACGTGCCGAAAGTTTCAAAGTCCCAGCGGCGTGTTGCTTCCCGGTCACATCGGTCCGGAACGAAAATTTCGAGCTATCCACACGTTAGGCACACCACCGTGTAGCTGGCATGCTAAAACACGCTGCTGTGTGCTCAAAGTGTACGGTCGTCGTGTCCGTTCTCGAGATAATAGAGAAGAACTGTTCGATACGTGCCGAAAGTTTCAAAGTCCCAGCGGCGTGTTGCTTCCCGGTCACATCGGTCCGGAACGAAAATTTCGAGCTATCCACACGTTAGGCACACCACCGTGTAGCTGGCATGCTAAAACACGCTGCTGTGTGCTCAAAGTGTACGGTCGTCGTGTCCGTTCTCGAGATAATAGAGAAGAACTGTTCGATACGTGCCGAAAGTTTCAAAGTCCCAGCGGCGTGTTGCTTCCCGGTCACATCGGTCCGGAACGAAAATTTCGAGCTATCCACACGTTAGGCACACCACCGTGTAGCTGGCATGCTAAAACACGCTGCTGTGTGCTCAAAGTGTACGGTCGTCGTGTCCGTTCTCGAGATAATAGAGAAGAACTGTTCGATACGTGCCGAAAGTTTCAAAGTCCCAGCGGCGTGATGCTTCCCGGTCACATCGGTCCGGAACGAAAATTTCGAGCTATCCACACGTTAGGCACACCACCGTGTAGCTGGCATGCTAAAACACGCTGCTGTGTGCTCAAAGTGTACGGTCGTCGTGTCCGTTCTCGAGATAATAGAGAAGAACTGTTCGATACGTGCCGAAAGTTTCAAAGTCCCAGCGGCGTGATGCTTCCCGGTCACATCGGTCCGGAACGAAAATTTCGAGCTATCCACACGTTAGGCACACCACCGTGTAGCTGGCATGCTAAAACACGCTGCTGTGTGCTCAAAGTGTACGGTCGTCGTGTCCGTTCTCGAGATAATAGAGAAGAACTGTTCGATACGTGCCGAAAGTTTCAAAGTCCCAGCGGCGTGATGCTTCCCGGTCACATCGGTCCGGAACGAAAATTTCGAGCTATCCACACGTTAGGCACACCACCGTGTAGCTGGCATGCTAAAACACGCTGCTGTGTGCTCAAAGTGTACGGTCGTCGTGTCCGTTCTCGAGATAATAGAGAAGAACTGTTCGATACGTGCCGAAAGTTTCAAAGTCCCAGCGGCGTGTTGCTTCCCGGTCACATCGGTCCGGAACGAAAATTTCGAGCTATCCACACGTTAGGCACACCACCGTGTAGCTGGCATGCTAAAACACGCTGCTGTGTGCTCAAAGTGTACGGTCGTCGTGTCCGTTCTCGAGATAATAGAGAAGAACTGTTCGATACGTGCCGAAAGTTTCAAAGTCCCAGCGGCGTGTTGCTTCCCGGTCACATCGGTCCGGAACGAAAATTTCGAGCTATCCACACGTTAGGCACACCACCGTGTAGCTGGCATGCTAAAACACGCTGCTGTGTGCTCAAAGTGTACGGTCGTCGTGTCCGTTCTCGAGATAATAGAGAAGAACTGTTCGATACGTGCCGAAAGTTTCAAAGTCCCAGCGGCGTGTTGCTTCCCGGTCACATCGGTCCGGAACGAAAATTTCGAGCTATCCACACGTTAGGCACACCACCGTGTAGCTGGCATGCTAAAACACGCTGCTGTGTGCTCAAAGTGTACGGTCGTCGTGTCCGTTCTCGAGATAATAGAGAAGAACTGTTCGATACGTGCCGAAAGTTTCAAAGTCCCAGCGGCGTGTTGCTTCCCGGTCACATCGGTCCGGAACGAAAATTTCGAGCTATCCACACGTTAGGCACACCACCGTGTAGCTGGCATGCTAAAACACGCTGCTGTGTGCTCAAAGTGTACGGTCGTCGTGTCCGTTCTCGAGATAATAGAGAAGAACTGTTCGATACGTGCCGAAAGTTTCAAAGTCCCAGCGGCGTGTTGCTTCCCGGTCACATCGGTCCGGAACGAAAATTTCGAGCTATCCACACGTTAGGCACACCACCGTGTAGCTGGCATGCTAAAACACGCTGCTGTGTGCTCAAAGTGTACGGTCGTCGTGTCCGTTCTCGAGATAATAGAGAAGAACTGTTCGATACGTGCCGAAAGTTTCAAAGTCCCAGCGGCGTGATGCTTCCCGGTCACATCGGTCCGGAACGAAAATTTCGAGCTATCCACACGTTAGGCACACCACCGTGTAGCTGGCATGCTAAAACACGCTGCTGTGTGCTCAAAGTGTACGGTCGTCGTGTCCGTTCTCGAGATAATAGAGAAGAACTGTTCGATACGTGCCGAAAGTTTCAAAGTCCCAGCGGCGTGATGCTTCCCGGTCACATCGGTCCGGAACGAAAATTTCGAGCTATCCACACGTTAGGCACACCACCGTGTAGCTGGCATGCTAAAACACGCTGCTGTGTGCTCAAAGTGTACGGTCGTCGTGTCCGTTCTCGAGATAATAGAGAAGAACTGTTCGATACGTGCCGAAAGTTTCAAAGTCCCAGCGGCGTGATGCTTCCCGGTCACATCGGTCCGGAACGAAAATTTCGAGCTATCCACACGTTAGGCACACCACCGTGTAGCTGGCATGCTAAAACACGCTGCTGTGTGCTCAAAGTGTACGGTCGTCGTGTCCGTTCTCGAGATAATAGAGAAGAACTGTTCGATACGTGCCGAAAGTTTCAAAGTCCCAGCGGCGTGTTGCTTCCCGGTCACATCGGTCCGGAACGAAAATTTCGAGCTATCCACACGTTAGGCACACCACCGTGTAGCTGGCATGCTAAAACACGCTGCTGTGTGCTCAAAGTGTACGGTCGTCGTGTCCGTTCTCGAGATAATAGAGAAGAACTGTTCGATACGTGCCGAAAGTTTCAAAGTCCCAGCGGCGTGATGCTTCCCGGTCACATCGGTCCGGAACGAAAATTTCGAGCTATCCACACGTTAGGCACACCACCGTGTAGCTGGCATGCTAAAACACGCTGCTGTGTGCTCAAAGTGTACGGTCGTCGTGTCCGTTCTCGAGATAATAGAGAAGAACTGTTCGATACGTGCCGAAAGTTTCAAAGTCCCAGCGGCGTGTTGCTTCCCGGTCACATCGGTCCGGAACGAAAATTTCGAGCTATCCACACGTTAGGCACACCACCGTGTAGCTGGCATGCTAAAACACGCTGCTGTGTGCTCAAAGTGTACGGTCGTCGTGTCCGTTCTCGAGATAATAGAGAAGAACTGTTCGATACGTGCCGAAAGTTTCAAAGTCCCAGCGGCGTGATGCTTCCCGGTCACATCGGTCCGGAACGAAAATTTCGAGCTATCCACACGTTAGGCACACCACCGTGTAGCTGGCATGCTAAAACACGCTGCTGTGTGCTCAAAGTGTACGGTCGTCGTGTCCGTTCTCGAGATAATAGAGAAGAACTGTTCGATACGTGCCGAAAGTTTCAAAGTCCCAGCGGCGTGTTGCTTCCCGGTCACATCGGTCCGGAACGAAAATTTCGAGCTATCCACACGTTAGGCACACCACCGTGTAGCTGGCATGCTAAAACACGCTGCTGTGTGCTCAAAGTGTACGGTCGTCGTGTCCGTTCTCGAGATAATAGAGAAGAACTGTTCGATACGTGCCGAAAGTTTCAAAGTCCCAGCGGCGTGATGCTTCCCGGTCACATCGGTCCGGAACGAAAATTTCGAGCTATCCACACGTTAGGCACACCACCGTGTAGCTGGCATGCTAAAACACGCTGCTGTGTGCTCAAAGTGTACGGTCGTCGTGTCCGTTCTCGAGATAATAGAGAAGAACTGTTCGATACGTGCCGAAAGTTTCAAAGTCCCAGCGGCGTGTTGCTTCCCGGTCACATCGGTCCGGAACGAAAATTTCGAGCTATCCACACGTTAGGCACACCACCGTGTAGCTGGCATGCTAAAACACGCTGCTGTGTGCTCAAAGTGTACGGTCGTCGTGTCCGTTCTCGAGATAATAGAGAAGAACTGTTCGATACGTGCCGAAAGTTTCAAAGTCCCAGCGGCGTGATGCTTCCCGGTCACATCGGTCCGGAACGAAAATTTCGAGCTATCCACACGTTAGGCACACCACCGTGTAGCTGGCATGCTAAAACACGCTGCTGTGTGCTCAAAGTGTACGGTCGTCGTGTCCGTTCTCGAGATAATAGAGAAGAACTGTTCGATACGTGCCGAAAGTTTCAAAGTCCCAGCGGCGTGTTGCTTCCCGGTCACATCGGTCCGGAACGAAAATTTCGAGCTATCCACACGTTAGGCACACCACCGTGTAGCTGGCATGCTAAAACACGCTGCTGTGTGCTCAAAGTGTACGGTCGTCGTGTCCGTTCTCGAGATAATAGAGAAGAACTGTTCGATACGTGCCGAAAGTTTCAAAGTCCCAGCGGCGTGATGCTTCCCGGTCACATCGGTCCGGAACGAAAATTTCGAGCTATCCACACGTTAGGCACACCACCGTGTAGCTGGCATGCTAAAACACGCTGCTGTGTGCTCAAAGTGTACGGTCGTCGTGTCCGTTCTCGAGATAATAGAGAAGAACTGTTCGATACGTGCCGAAAGTTTCAAAGTCCCAGCGGCGTGATGCTTCCCGGTCACATCGGTCCGGAACGAAAATTTCGAGCTATCCACACGTTAGGCACACCACCGTGTAGCTGGCATGCTAAAACACGCTGCTGTGTGCTCAAAGTGTACGGTCGTCGTGTCCGTTCTCGAGATAATAGAGAAGAACTGTTCGATACGTGCCGAAAGTTTCAAAGTCCCAGCGGCGTGATGCTTCCCGGTCACATCGGTCCGGAACGAAAATTTCGAGCTATCCACACGTTAGGCACACCACCGTGTAGCTGGCATGCTAAAACACGCTGCTGTGTGCTCAAAGTGTACGGTCGTCGTGTCCGTTCTCGAGATAATAGAGAAGAACTGTTCGATACGTGCCGAAAGTTTCAAAGTCCCAGCGGCGTGTTGCTTCCCGGTCACATCGGTCCGGAACGAAAATTTCGAGCTATCCACACGTTAGGCACACCACCGTGTAGCTGGCATGCTAAAACACGCTGCTGTGTGCTCAAAGTGTACGGTCGTCGTGTCCGTTCTCGAGATAATAGAGAAGAACTGTTCGATACGTGCCGAAAGTTTCAAAGTCCCAGCGGCGTGTTGCTTCCCGGTCACATCGGTCCGGAACGAAAATTTCGAGCTATCCACACGTTAGGCACACCACCGTGTAGCTGGCATGCTAAAACACGCTGCTGTGTGCTCAAAGTGTACGGTCGTCGTGTCCGTTCTCGAGATAATAGAGAAGAACTGTTCGATACGTGCCGAAAGTTTCAAAGTCCCAGCGGCGTGATGCTTCCCGGTCACATCGGTCCGGAACGAAAATTTCGAGCTATCCACACGTTAGGCACACCACCGTGTAGCTGGCATGCTAAAACACGCTGCTGTGTGCTCAAAGTGTACGGTCGTCGTGTCCGTTCTCGAGATAATAGAGAAGAACTGTTCGATACGTGCCGAAAGTTTCAAAGTCCCAGCGGCGTGTTGCTTCCCGGTCACATCGGTCCGGAACGAAAATTTCGAGCTATCCACACGTTAGGCACACCACCGTGTAGCTGGCATGCTAAAACACGCTGCTGTGTGCTCAAAGTGTACGGTCGTCGTGTCCGTTCTCGAGATAATAGAGAAGAACTGTTCGATACGTGCCGAAAGTTTCAAAGTCCCAGCGGCGTGTTGCTTCCCGGTCACATCGGTCCGGAACGAAAATTTCGAGCTATCCACACGTTAGGCACACCACCGTGTAGCTGGCATGCTAAAACACGCTGCTGTGTGCTCAAAGTGTACGGTCGTCGTGTCCGTTCTCGAGATAATAGAGAAGAACTGTTCGATACGTGCCGAAAGTTTCAAAGTCCCAGCGGCGTGTTGCTTCCCGGTCACATCGGTCCGGAACGAAAATTTCGAGCTATCCACACGTTAGGCACACCACCGTGTAGCTGGCATGCTAAAACACGCTGCTGTGTGCTCAAAGTGTACGGTCGTCGTGTCCGTTCTCGAGATAATAGAGAAGAACTGTTCGATACGTGCCGAAAGTTTCAAAGTCCCAGCGGCGTGTTGCTTCCCGGTCACATCGGTCCGGAACGAAAATTTCGAGCTATCCACACGTTAGGCACACCACCGTGTAGCTGGCATGCTAAAACACGCTGCTGTGTGCTCAAAGTGTACGGTCGTCGTGTCCGTTCTCGAGATAATAGAGAAGAACTGTTCGATACGTGCCGAAAGTTTCAAAGTCCCAGCGGCGTGATGCTTCCCGGTCACATCGGTCCGGAACGAAAATTTCGAGCTATCCACACGTTAGGCACACCACCGTGTAGCTGGCATGCTAAAACACGCTGCTGTGTGCTCAAAGTGTACGGTCGTCGTGTCCGTTCTCGAGATAATAGAGAAGAACTGTTCGATACGTGCCGAAAGTTTCAAAGTCCCAGCGGCGTGATGCTTCCCGGTCACATCGGTCCGGAACGAAAATTTCGAGCTATCCACACGTTAGGCACACCACCGTGTAGCTGGCATGCTAAAACACGCTGCTGTGTGCTCAAAGTGTACGGTCGTCGTGTCCGTTCTCGAGATAATAGAGAAGAACTGTTCGATACGTGCCGAAAGTTTCAAAGTCCCAGCGGCGTGTTGCTTCCCGGTCACATCGGTCCGGAACGAAAATTTCGAGCTATCCACACGTTAGGCACACCACCGTGTAGCTGGCATGCTAAAACACGCTGCTGTGTGCTCAAAGTGTACGGTCGTCGTGTCCGTTCTCGAGATAATAGAGAAGAACTGTTCGATACGTGCCGAAAGTTTCAAAGTCCCAGCGGCGTGTTGCTTCCCGGTCACATCGGTCCGGAACGAAAATTTCGAGCTATCCACACGTTAGGCACACCACCGTGTAGCTGGCATGCTAAAACACGCTGCTGTGTGCTCAAAGTGTACGGTCGTCGTGTCCGTTCTCGAGATAATAGAGAAGAACTGTTCGATACGTGCCGAAAGTTTCAAAGTCCCAGCGGCGTGTTGCTTCCCGGTCACATCGGTCCGGAACGAAAATTTCGAGCTATCCACACGTTAGGCACACCACCGTGTAGCTGGCATGCTAAAACACGCTGCTGTGTGCTCAAAGTGTACGGTCGTCGTGTCCGTTCTCGAGATAATAGAGAAGAACTGTTCGATACGTGCCGAAAGTTTCAAAGTCCCAGCGGCGTGATGCTTCCCGGTCACATCGGTCCGGAACGAAAATTTCGAGCTATCCACACGTTAGGCACACCACCGTGTAGCTGGCATGCTAAAACACGCTGCTGTGTGCTCAAAGTGTACGGTCGTCGTGTCCGTTCTCGAGATAATAGAGAAGAACTGTTCGATACGTGCCGAAAGTTTCAAAGTCCCAGCGGCGTGTTGCTTCCCGGTCACATCGGTCCGGAACGAAAATTTCGAGCTATCCACACGTTAGGCACACCACCGTGTAGCTGGCATGCTAAAACACGCTGCTGTGTGCTCAAAGTGTACGGTCGTCGTGTCCGTTCTCGAGATAATAGAGAAGAACTGTTCGATACGTGCCGAAAGTTTCAAAGTCCCAGCGGCGTGTTGCTTCCCGGTCACATCGGTCCGGAACGAAAATTTCGAGCTATCCACACGTTAGGCACACCACCGTGTAGCTGGCATGCTAAAACACGCTGCTGTGTGCTCAAAGTGTACGGTCGTCGTGTCCGTTCTCGAGATAATAGAGAAGAACTGTTCGATACGTGCCGAAAGTTTCAAAGTCCCAGCGGCGTGTTGCTTCCCGGTCACATCGGTCCGGAACGAAAATTTCGAGCTATCCACACGTTAGGCACACCACCGTGTAGCTGGCATGCTAAAACACGCTGCTGTGTGCTCAAAGTGTACGGTCGTCGTGTCCGTTCTCGAGATAATAGAGAAGAACTGTTCGATACGTGCCGAAAGTTTCAAAGTCCCAGCGGCGTGTTGCTTCCCGGTCACATCGGTCCGGAACGAAAATTTCGAGCTATCCACACGTTAGGCACACCACCGTGTAGCTGGCATGCTAAAACACGCTGCTGTGTGCTCAAAGTGTACGGTCGTCGTGTCCGTTCTCGAGATAATAGAGAAGAACTGTTCGATACGTGCCGAAAGTTTCAAAGTCCCAGCGGCGTGTTGCTTCCCGGTCACATCGGTCCGGAACGAAAATTTCGAGCTATCCACACGTTAGGCACACCACCGTGTAGCTGGCATGCTAAAACACGCTGCTGTGTGCTCAAAGTGTACGGTCGTCGTGTCCGTTCTCGAGATAATAGAGAAGAACTGTTCGATACGTGCCGAAAGTTTCAAAGTCCCAGCGGCGTGTTGCTTCCCGGTCACATCGGTCCGGAACGAAAATTTCGAGCTATCCACACGTTAGGCACACCACCGTGTAGCTGGCATGCTAAAACACGCTGCTGTGTGCTCAAAGTGTACGGTCGTCGTGTCCGTTCTCGAGATAATAGAGAAGAACTGTTCGATACGTGCCGAAAGTTTCAAAGTCCCAGCGGCGTGTTGCTTCCCGGTCACATCGGTCCGGAACGAAAATTTCGAGCTATCCACACGTTAGGCACACCACCGTGTAGCTGGCATGCTAAAACACGCTGCTGTGTGCTCAAAGTGTACGGTCGTCGTGTCCGTTCTCGAGATAATAGAGAAGAACTGTTCGATACGTGCCGAAAGTTTCAAAGTCCCAGCGGCGTGTTGCTTCCCGGTCACATCGGTCCGGAACGAAAATTTCGAGCTATCCACACGTTAGGCACACCACCGTGTAGCTGGCATGCTAAAACACGCTGCTGTGTGCTCAAAGTGTACGGTCGTCGTGTCCGTTCTCGAGATAATAGAGAAGAACTGTTCGATACGTGCCGAAAGTTTCAAAGTCCCAGCGGCGTGTTGCTTCCCGGTCACATCGGTCCGGAACGAAAATTTCGAGCTATCCACACGTTAGGCACACCACCGTGTAGCTGGCATGCTAAAACACGCTGCTGTGTGCTCAAAGTGTACGGTCGTCGTGTCCGTTCTCGAGATAATAGAGAAGAACTGTTCGATACGTGCCGAAAGTTTCAAAGTCCCAGCGGCGTGATGCTTCCGGTCACATCGGT